>NW_027457933.1:0-174342 GCF_050624435.1 Tenrec ecaudatus
GACAAGCTGTGTCCACACAGATTACAGTCTAGAGAACCATCTGCGTCCAGTTCTAGTCAGTAGTAAATAGTGACCTTGAGTCAAAATGATCTCCACATACACAAAAACAATGTGTCACCATGTATATTAAGGTTAATGTTTCCTCCAATTTTTGAAGTAAAGTTAACTATGACAATGGCAACTACCTAATAAGAAGTGTTCTGAATTAATATTGGCGGTGACTTCATTCACACTTTACACAGAATGGACTATATGCCAAACAAGTAATTCACAAAGTAGGTCTAGAGAGACTGACCTAGGTGTGCCTGGAGGTGTTGGGTCCAAGAGCAAGGAACTTCCCAGTCATTCTCAAGTAGGATGCAGTCTGGA
The DNA here is from genome assembly GCF_050624435.1 of Tenrec ecaudatus. Taxonomy (NCBI): domain Eukaryota; kingdom Metazoa; phylum Chordata; class Mammalia; order Afrosoricida; family Tenrecidae; genus Tenrec; species Tenrec ecaudatus. The sequence goes on from NW_027457933.1 coordinate 370, forward strand.
TTCTCCCTAAATAATATTACTCTCATGCCTCTTTTCAGGTGCTCAGGATTCTGAATTCTAGTCTTAGTCAAATGTTTTGGATAATGACACATTTGCTCTTTATGATACTGCTTATGTATCATAAGTAATCTTCATTTTGCCTTTAAAACTTGACAGATTGTACTCAGGCATATTCCTTCAGCTATTACTTTCATTGTATTTTGAAATAAACGAATTGTTCTTTATGTTTGCTTTATTCACTGCTCCACTGACTTGCTTTCTATTAGAATGCGAGCATCTCTTTAGTCTTCTCATTCTTTGTTTGCAGATCTATAGCAATGTGTTAAAAAAAGTTGATTGTGTGACTGACTCAAAAAATATTCAGTTCAGTTTTCAATATAAAATGAAACATGAAAACCTTCAAAAAGTTAAATTAAATTTGAGATGTCACAATGCTACACAGACTAAAAACTAACTGCTCAGAAAGGACATGATCATATGGGATTGATGTATTCAGATAAATGAGAATTTCATCTTATTTACTCTTTCTGTGAGGTAGAAACATTTATTACCCTTGGTCTCAGAGCTAAGTCTTATGAGGATTTATGCTATCCTGGCAAGAGTTACACCATATTAATGTTTGCTATTTTTTTTCCTCCTCAGAGGGGAAGATTCTTCCCTTTCTAAATCATAATCCACATTTGTTATGCTGGGAATTTGCATGGTGTTGAAGTGAGAAAACAGGGAGTTTTCTGTGTGATCTTCTGATTGAGTCTGAACATCTTATAGGACCTGGGAAGTGGGGCTCTGACCTTCATGCCTGTGCTATAGTTGATATATTCCCTGGTCCATGTTCCTTTCCTTATCAGCAGTATCCACATTCTTTAACTTTGAACTGTTTATCCCTGTTGACTATGCCTCTCACTCTCCTCCCCTACTTAAGTGTCATGGGTAAGATGTGAGATATGGATGTGTGTTTGATAGGGGAAATATTTCACCTCCAGTTATGAAAAGTTAATAAAAACGACCTTCCTGTGGTGAGAAATCTTTCAGCTTGAGAATGGTCTTCCTCTCCAGGGCCAGAAACAAGAGAACTTGTTTTGAATGTTCACTCAAAAATCTGGAGGGGTTTTACAGTTAATGTCCATAGAACATGGGGCTCCACTAATGGCCGGCCCCAATGGTTTCTCAGTCACAGTAATCAATACTCAGCCTCTAGAAATTGATCACATTTTAATTTACATATATATTTTTCAAATAAATGGTTTCAGTGGTTTCTGATCCAGGTAAGCAGATTTCTGCTGTGCCTCTCTGAATGTCCCTCTCTCTAGATTTTGGGTGGCATTTTGATATGTCCGTCCATGTCAGTTCTCTGATGCGTGCATGCAGGGACTCCCAGCACCAGTGCATCCAGGTCTCACATTGCAGAATAAGGAACTCATGCCTGACTCAGAGGAGGATGAGACAGGCCAAGACAGAGAGCGCAGGGATCCACAGTGGAAATGGAGTTGCAAGGGTTCACAGAGGACACAAAATGGGTACATAGGCACAGAGTTGTGGTAATCTTCATGTAAATAGATGTTATAGGGGGATGTGTGTAAAGGATGCCTCATGGCCCAACATCAAGAAAACTGATCTATATTTTATCACCCCTTCTGCTCTGTAACCAGATTCTTCTTGCTGAAACCGGAAAAACCAATGTCCTGGCCTTTTAAATGAAGAACATTCAAAGGTTAGTGTGTTCTCATGAGCCCTAAGCTCTTGGATAGTTATAGGACCATTCATAAACAGAAGTATTTTTATGAACATGTGTGCTCTACTCTTGATATTTTCCCAAATTTGCAGTGATATATCCTGATCTTATGGTTTCTCTCTCTCTCTCTCTCTCTCTCTCTCTCTCTCTCTCTCTCTCTCTCTCTCTCTCTCCTTCCCTCCCTCCCTCCCTCTCTCTCTCTCCCTCTCTCTTTTACAGCACTGATATTATTTTTAATTTAAGTCTACAACTTTGGTTAATCCTGTTAATGTCACTTTAATATATATTGTAAACTAATTGAATTTATGTATGGAATACTATTAGACTTATGGTGATAAAGATAATATTTTCCTATATTTTAAATATTGTATTCCTTTGATTTGGATGTTTTTTAAGCGTTTACAGACTTTTATATTATAAAATTGGTTGCTTTTTCAATTTTTTCCATTGTGCTTTGTGGACTGGTTTTTATGTGAGTAGTAGAAATTAGCAAATTTTATGCCTTTAAAGTGATGTTTTTGTTTCAATTCTTTTAAACGAGTAAGAGAATATGCCTTGGAAGTTATAGGTGGCTATTTATGAAAACACACTCATTAGTGTAAGAGGGAGAATGATACAGTAACATGAGTAAGACAACCCCCCACCCCTCAGTAAATCACTAAACCTCATCACAACCAAGAGGAATGGTCCTGGTGCAGTTACATAATTTCATGTTAACTTGATAAATAAACATAGGGGTGGAGTCTAGCCTGTCAGCCAGGTCATGGTCTGAAGATGCTTGCTTATGGTTGTGACCTTCTCATGAGGCTTCAGGAATTTCCTCTCTTTCTCCTGGGTGGCAGGCCACACACTCTCTCTGCTTCACCTTCCTGTTGAGGAGACACACTTAGAGAGCTGGCAGAACCACAGGGAGACTTGCACCAGGCCTGAGATACTTCAGTACTACTGGATCCACAAGACTTTTCACCAACATGCCTGTGAGCATCCTACATTTGGCATCTTTGCTGCGTAAGTCTGAAAAGAAATTTATGGACTAGGATCAAACCTATGGGCTAATATGGATTTGATCTGGACTGCACTGGGATGTTTTCTCAAAATATAATTGCTCTTTAATATGAAGCTCTTTCTTACACACATATGAGTGTCAGGATTTGTTTCTCCCAGACGAACACAGCCCCCTTGAATGGTCAAAATTACTTCTTGAAAAGTTTATTTTGTCACACCGCACCTATGAAGTCAGTGAAATTATAAGAGTCATGTGTAAGTGGGTAAATCTGTACCAGCCATGACTAGCTGTCAGCTCACTTGGTGAGATGCGCCTACCATTAGGCATCAGGAGTCCAGGATACACTTGAGATCTGCAGCTGCACTATTCTCCGTGTGATTAGAGCATGCTTCTCCACCTTTCATTCCGTTCCTCATGTCGTGGTGACCCCCCACCCAACCATAAAATGATTTTCGTTGCTACTGCATAGCTGTAATTTTGCTAGTTATGAATCAGGTGACCCCTGTGAAAGGGTCGTTTGGCCCCCAAAGGGGGCGCAACCCACAGATTGAGAACCCCTGCTCTAGAGTTATCTAGGCTTCCTATTATTTATTCCTAATGTAGAGCAGAACTACGTTCATGAATGTGATACTCATGCACACATAAATGTCTTAGAGAGTTGAAAGCTGAAGCCATCACCCCTCATTCAGCAATAAGCAAGGACATTGCCATATAGGTTGCACCTGACCCACTGACAACAAAGTGCACTCATCAAGGGGTGACTATGCGGCTTCATTTTCCTATTGGCAGCCGCCCTGGGTAAGATCAGACATGGGGCTGGAGAGAAGACTGTGGCAGCTCCAGAGCCCTCACCTTCTGGTTTACTTCCTCACAGGTGTGCATGCCCAGATGCAGTTAGTGCAGTCTGAGGCCAAGGTGCAGAAGCCAGGAGAGTAGGTGAAGGTGTCCTGCAGGACTTCCGGATACACCTTCTCCAGCTATGGTACTCATCAGGTGTGACAAGCACCAGGATAAAGCCTTTAGTGGATGGGCTGGATCAACACCCACGCTGGGAAGTCAACATATGTCCAGGGCTTCACACAGGGCTATGTCTTCTTGGATGGCTCAGTCAGCACAGCTTAGCTACAGATTGGCAGCCTGAAGTCCGAGGACACCGCATTGATTCCTGTGTGCGACACACGCTGTGAAAACTCACATCCTGATACTGTCAGAAAACCTGGGGGGTGGGTGAAAGCTGTGCTCAGAATATTGACCTGAATCCTTATTTACCGGTTTTGCACTTAGTGATGAGAAACCAAGACAATAACTTCCTGTGAAATGAATAAAACTTTCCTGTGAAATAAAATCATCCCCTCAAGAGGGGAGGTTAAATTACCTTGGTATGTAGTCTTTGTGTGTAAGTACTTCCATCATCATCTGCAGAGACAGTGACAAGAACACAGTTATCCGCAAACGGACAGTTACAAAACAGAATACATGGCTGTCTATTACTCTGTGAGAAAGAGAGTGAGAGGAAGTCAATGTGATCCCCAACACAAAACTCCCTGCTGGGAAAGAGTTAAGCTGCAGGGGCGCTCAGGTTCCACAGATCACAGGATACGCCCTGAAGCAGGTGCAGATGGACAGTTTCAGGACTGGTTCCGGTTGGGGTCTGGGGACACTTCTCCATGTCACTGTTTTCCCCAAGGAATTTCTCTAATTGTATGGCTCCTGGTCTACCATTGATATCTATGAAGCAAAAAGTTGTAACAGGAGAAACTATTGCCCCATGCAAAGAACCAGTGTTTGATGAACCTTAGGAAATCAGGGATACATTTCCAAACTCATCGAGGGCACCTGGAGGCACTTGATGGTGAAAACAGTGAAGCACTGGAATACTAGTTGAAAGCTAGAAAACTGTTCTGTTGACCTGCTTCGGAAATAGCAGACTCGCTGTAGAGATCTCATTGTTTTACTCCAACTAGCACACTCTTGGAGTTACTGGCGGGAGTCAATAATGTCTAGTTAAGGGTCTGTAAGAGGTCAGAAAAGACTGACATTCACATCTGACCCTCTTCCCTTGAACACAGATGGGTCGTTGCTGGAGTCAACTATGACCTGGCATCCCTTTTTATCCTAGTCGGTTTTCTTTCTAGTTCAGCTGTGTTATCTCGTTTACGTTTGTTACACACTTTATGGTTCATGCTCTCAATGTAGACACATTCAAATTATCAAGACATCTGTACACACACACACACACACACAAATACTGTATGCTACTCTGAGTTGTTCCAGTTCAAACAGCACGGTATATTGTTTGTTTCAGTTTGTACTATTGTTGTTAGATGCCATCAAGTGGCGTCTGTGCATCAGAACAATGTACTGCCTGGACCTGGGCCATCTTCACCATCTGTGTTTGAGTCTGTTGTGGCAGCTACTGTGTCAATCCATCCCACTGGGGGCCTTATATTTCTTCACCACCGTATAGTTCACCAGTCATATGACATTCTCCAGGGACTGTTCGCTCTTGATCACATGTCCAAAGTACCGTATATACTTGAGTACCAGCCAAGCTTTACAGCACATTTTCAATGCAGTTTTTGTGGTAAAATTAGGTGCATCCATGAATATTCGGGTCGGATTATACTCGAGTATATACATGGTACATTGGATGATGTCCTGCCATGCTCACCTCTACAGAGAATTCTGGCTGCACTAGTTCCAACACCAGTATGATTGTTTTTTCTTGGAATCTACTAGGTATTAAGTATTCATCACCATAATCATAATTCAAAGGTATCAAATATTTTAAGTTTTAATAATTTAAGGACAAGCAAAGACTTTTGCAGGTGTATATCATTTAAAATACTATGGCTGTGTCAGGTGCACCTTATTCCTAAAGGTGACATCTTTATAATTTACACTGTAAAGATATCTTTTACAGTAGATTTACCAAATGCAATGTGCTTTCTAATTAAATTCCTTGTGGGCCACAGTAAAATCAAATATTGAAGGACTTCATGGTTTGCTTTCTAGTGGCTGCATGAGTACACATATAAGTCACTGGAAATTCTAGTGTGGGAGGTGTTCTTTACCTCATTTGTTTTATTCATTCAATCATTTACTTATATGAAAGGCCTCGGAAATACTGATTTTTACACTTCACATTATAAATCAAAACTATGTTGTGTTTTGTTATTCGTTAAAGTTGTCCAACATTTTGTTGTATTGAGAACATTTGATTCCATTTCTCATTGGGCGTTTTCATTTATATAATTTTCAATTATATTGTACATGTGCAATGATTTCATATTTTGAGCCTTATAGCCATAGAAAAGGAATTTGTAAGGCAGAGAGCATGGTGCTGTGTGCACTTATGTTGCCTTTAGGTTTACAGTCTTTGGTCACCTTAGAGTTATGTATGTTAGCATGGTGTCCTTGCCAACTTCAGAGAGTTGTCTCATACATTTTTAATAATATCATTTTTAATTTGATTTCTATTGTAAGATCCCTAAGCTTTTATTTTTATATTTCCAAAGCTAAGGCTGACTCATTATGTTGTGAAATTTTCTGTGCTTTTATGAATCAAAATGTCATATTTATGCTATGGTGGTAACAAGTAGAAAGATTTTGGTACTGCAAAAAAGTGCCTATGCCTCCCCGATTGAACACCATATTTCCTAATTACTGACAGTCACTGATCGGTTTGTCATACCTGTATAGGATTCTCTTTTTAACAATTTTATTTCAAAGCCATATGATAAATTCTGTTTTTTAAGGTCTACTTCAAGTTAAGATTTATCTAAACATTTCCATGGGTTGAAAGCTCTTTAAAATAACATTATTTGTATTTATTGTATCACAGACTGTTTATTTATTTATATGCTGAAGGCCACGCTGGTCATTTCAAGCTGGGTTCACTGTGTATAGAGCTGCTATAATTCACTAGTGCACGGTTTCAGGGGGACATGTATTTTCAACTCATCGAGGCAACCACCTGGGAGCATGTTTCAGGATAAAATGGTAAAGCAATGAGAGGCTTTGTAAGAAACTGTCTGATTGTCTCTCAAAGTAGCTGAACCACTTTACATTCCAGCAATTGAGTCACGAGTATCCCTTGTCCTGTGCTCACTTGCGAGAAAATGACTTTGTAAGGTTTGGAGATGGAAAATATTTTATTTATTAGGTCAGTAAAATCATCTTCTTGTTTCATTTTGAATTTTCCAAAATGAAATTATTTGAATTTGAGTAATATGCCCATGTATTTATTTTTAGTTAAATTCTTCTTGGTTTGCATATTTGATTAGATATTCTGGATATTTTTATTTTTAAAACGTATTTACATAAAAATAATTTGCCATATTAAATTAAAGTTAATTGACATAGATTCTGCAAACCTTTACCAAGTATGTTGCATGCTTTTCATTCTCTTTTAAGGGACTTTTTTCGCCACAGTTAGAATTTTTTAAATCTTGATCTACCCTCGTGATCAATCTTTTATTATGTGTCCATGTTCTCATTGTGATGTATCTAAAAAAACCCTCTCATTACCAAGTGTAAACTCATTCATATTTTCTAATTTTATAGTCTTATTTACATTTTGGTCAGTAGTCCATATTATTTTATTAGTATTATTGCTATTGTTATTATAGATGCTGTGAGGTATGTGCAGGACCTCATATTGTTGTTGGACTGGAAAGGGTGTGGGGCAGGCTGTCATAAGCAGAGACCAGGTTGATTTGAGACATTCTAGGTTTATTCCTGCTAGGGCTTACAGAAGGAAACGCCCAGTGGACTGCTTCACAAATCCAGTGAGAATCAAACAAGTTATAGACCCCAAACTTCCTTTCAGGTTGCAGTGGGGGTTGGTTTACAAGTTTACAGTCATCAGAGGATAAAACGGAGCAAAGTTCACAGAAAGAATTTACATTTCCCCAAGGGATTACGACAGCATCAATTTCTGTCTTCATTACTCCAGGGACTGTCACACCATTACCCTCTAAGGTTTCAGTCTCCTTGCTCCTCTAAATGGTCATGCTTCCCCTTCCTGAATTAGGAGTATCTGGAATAATGAACAGGCTTTTAACTAAGTTTAAAAGGAATTTAATGGAGGGGAAGGAGCTGTTATGTTCTTGATCCCTTTTAACAAACTAAATCTCAACCAATTATGATACATTTTCACTGTTGATTAACAACATGCTACCACTTCCCCTTTCCTATATCAAGAGGGATTTAATTGCTTCAACTGTTCCATTCAGGAGAAGATGTGGAAGAGTGCGTATGCACATTGTGCCTCATTTTGTACCCAAACCATTATACCACAATTGCATTGAGTTCAGTGTGTATTTAGTGATAATAATGTCAACCCAGGTATTCTGTCATGACCTTACTAAGAAATTAATCCTGCTTTTAAAACACAGAACCTGTAATTCATTTTCTGATAAAGCGATATTATGCCTTTTATTATTCACCTCTATGTCATTTTAATGCTCTCCCTGGTAATTAACATATCTAAAGTGCACAAGTGAATTTGTATAGCTCAATGCATTTTAGCTCTGTATACACATAAGCTTTCTACTCCTATGAAGTGTTACAGTCTTAGAAACTCACAGGGGCAGTTCCACCTTGTCCCATTGGGTCACTATGAGACAAAATTGACTCGATGACAGAGAGTTATTTTTTTGTAAGCATGTATACAGTTCAGCACACACGGTCCCCATGCGTGTTTGACCACTCTCCACAACCTTACCCCATCCTGATTATCTTCATCTGATAATGATATTAACGAAGCTCAGGGTGGAGTTACCTCACCTTACCACCTGTGGCAATGACCAGGTCACAACCCATGGGTGGATGATCTACATGAGCACCCCTAGCTGGCCACACCGGGGGATCCCTCTTCTTACTTGTGAACTTTTGAGCAGAAGGAAGAACATTAACAAGGGTAGAAAATCGAATTAACCCAGAATTCTATTGAAGTTGAAGATGTTTGCTAATTTTCAAACACAACCTGTGAGTGGAACTCAGAGTGAGCCCAACACAAAGTTCCCATGCAGACAGGGCAAGTCTGGAGGGTGTTTAGGATGCTTGAAGTATAGGAACCCACCTAACCGAGGGTGCAGATGCAAGATCACTATTATTGTTCATTGAAACAGGGTTATTCTCACATAGCGGGGATTAACATAGAGCAGTGATTCCATTCCTATTTATTCCTTGAGTTTTCATAGCTTGTAATCAATGATATTGCATTCCATTTTATTAATTAAGATACCGTGCTTTCTCAAGCAAAACAATATTCTGGTTGTTAGTTTTCATTAAATCGGTTGTGAATAATAGTCTCTCTGTACAATACACTGAAACAGCGGTTTGTCCAGCACCATCCTCATAGTCTTTCCCATGTGTGAGAGCATTGTTGTAATCACAGTCAATCCATCTTGATGGCCCTGTCCTTTCCCAATATTAGTGCCTCCTGATAATATATCCAAAGTTTGTGTGACAAACTTGTCATCTTAACTTCCAATGAGAATTCCGATGTGCTGCTTCTGAGACAGGCTTTTTTTTAAATGATAGAAAATGAACTCTGATCATATGAGAAGGCTGCTTTGTAAAAAGAGGGACACACCTTGCTCCCTCCCCTGCTCCATTCAGAAATATACTATTTAACATGCTCATTGTTGTATGAATCTTACCATACAGATTGGCGACACTTTTGAAGACATTGGAGTCTATGGTATTCTGTTTAGCATGCTAATCCAGAGACCAGAAATATGGGTTTATTTACAAGTTCAGCCCCTTTGCATGCCTGGGAATACTTAACAGTCTGACTTTAGGCGAACACAAGGGGGTGATGATTCTGCTAGCATATACATATAACTTATATTAGGTTCGTTTAAATAATAAAATTAAAAACCATGAAAGGAAGGTCATCAGATGCCCCAATACTCTCAATATATCTTCAATTCTTTTTTTTCATTCATCTACATTCCTTGTATGAATATACGGTATTATACTGTGCCAGAATTTTGTATGGATTTTTGTAAGTATAAGTTTTCCAAGATGTTGTCTCCTGGGTATTATGTGTGTTGTAATTGTTGTTTTATTGTTAGGTGCTGTTCATTCAGGTCCAACTCATAACAATCATAGACACAAAAGAACAAAACACTGCCCAATTATGTGTCATCCTCAATATAATTCTTAAGTTTGACCCCATTATTACAGCCACTATGTCAGGCCATCTCAACGAGGGCCTTACTTTTTATCACTGTCCTCTACTTTGCCAAGTATGATATGTTATCTCGCTCCCTTTTCCAAGGACTGGGTTCTCTTGATATCATGTGCAAAGGGAGTGAGGTAACATATCGCCATCCTTGTTTCTAAGGAGCATTCTTGATTCATTCTTCCAAGAAAGATTTATTGGTTTCTTTGGCCAAATCAAAAGCAAACTCACTGCCATCATGTTAATGCTGACTCATAGCAAGTCCCTGTGGGTCCCTGTGGATATCCAAGACTGTAACTCTTTATAGGAGTAGAAAGTCCAGTCTTTCTCTTAAGGAGCCATTGCTGGTGGTACAGGCGCACTGGTTAAGCATTAGGCTAAGATCACATGGTCGGTTCCTTTGACAGACCATGTTAATGCCAATATTCCTTGACAGCACCACAATTCAAATGCAATGTTTATAAATCCTATTTAGTCAACGTTCAATTTTCATATGCATATGAAGCAATTGAAAATACCAAATACCATCATCTGAGTTATTCTTGGTATGATGATACCTAGCAGTAAATTTGTTTTTGGCAAAGACATGTTTACCAAATATAGTAATATTTTTGGTCATTTGGAGGTTGTGTGACAACAATGGTATATTCACATGTGTAAATATAGACTAATGTAGGTGTCATGAATCAGAAGAGTTATGGCCTGGTTTGTAGTGAATATTTTAATTTATTATCTATTTATATACCTATTTATCCTCCTGTGGGTCCTACATGGTTTGTCTATCTCTCCCTCTCTTTGGATATCTCTATCTATCTATCACTGGAAATAAGAGTCCTTGATCTGTGGCTGCATAACGCTCCCTGAACAGAATGTATCCGGGTGAAACAAAGAGCTCAGGGAGAGGAAGTTATCATAAGGGCACTGCCAGCATCATTGTTTGAGTGAGAGGAGCAGGCCTAGGGACCTCACTTTATCCTGTAGGCCTTTATGTACAAATGCACTTCCCACATGCAAATACCTCTTAGGCAGCCAGATGAAACCACAGCATGAACACACTTAAATTCTGACTCCTTCTCACCCTGGTGCGTGTTCCCTGGGTATCATGGATCTTATGGACATGAAGGTCAATCATGTGTGGGTTCTCCTATTTATCGTGGCAACTCCGGAAGGTGAGTGCTTCAGGGACTCATACATGAAGTCTGGGGATGCAGCATCTGACACATGACTCACTGGGATTCTCTTTATCCCCAGGTGTCCTGGCCCAGGTGCAGCTACAAGAGTCAGGCCCTGGACTGGTGAAGCCCTCACAGACCCTGTCTCTCACCTCTGTTGTCTCTGGATTTTCCTTAACAAGCAATGCAGTGAACTGGATCCGCCAGGCTCCAGGAAAGGGACTGGAGTGGGTCGGTGATATATGGAGTGGTGGGAGCACACACTATAATCCAGCTCTCCAGTCCCGAGTCAGCATCACCAGGGAAACCTCCAAAGGCCATGTTTATTTAAAACTGAGCTCTGTGAATCCTGAGGAAACAGCCATGTATTACTGTGCTAGAGACACAGTGATGGGAAGTCAGTGTGAGCCCAGACACAAACCTCCTTGCAACAGGCCATGGTTTCTGCAGATGCAGGCAAATGAAGTGTTTTTCTCAGGATGCTTTCCTCTCAGAAGCTGTGGTTTCCCCACCTTGTCAGCACCTCTCTTGGGATCCCCATGCACAGTGATTCTAGGGAACCTTCATATATCTGGACATGCGTTCTCTTCATTGGAATGGGCTTTGTCTATCTTTGAACATCTATCCAAAATCAGAGTGCACAGTAATATGGCTTGATGATATCTATTTTCAATTGACTGTATTAACCAGTATCATTTATTATCAAAGCTAAAAATATTCCAAATATCAAAACTCATTATTCCTCTGTGGGTTTCTGAGACTGTAACTGTTACAGGAGTAAAAAGCCCCTTCTTTCTTCTGTGGTGAAGCTGGTGGTTTCTAACTGCTGACATGCAACCCTCATCCCAAAGCATAACCACTCCATCACCAGTGATCCTTGTGGAAATATTAATGCAGGAAAATATTCTCATGTGAATCCAGATTTTTCTCCAAGCCATCAGATAGCTGGCCAATGTATCATTCCAGGGAATGCTCACGAATACACATTTACGTAACAATCTTAACTTAGAACTAGATACTCTTGCCCATGTTGGTATTGTTTGGTACCCTTGAGTTGGTTTCAACTCCCAGAGAGCCTATGTACCACAGGATGAAATACTGCCCAGAAGTGCACTATCCTCACAGTCATTCCTCTGTTGCACCCATCATTGCAGCCTGAGTGACAATCCACTTCCTTGAAAGTCTCTCCCTTGTTCATTGTCATTCTGCTTTACCAAGCACAAGACCATTCTCTGGGTACCAGGTGCTCATGATGACATCCCGCAATAAGTGAGATAAAGTCTTACGTGAATGCAAGAAATATTCAAGATGTGCTTAATCCAAGACAGACCTGCTTGTGCTTTAGGCAGCCCGTGATATATTTAATATTATTCTCTAACACCATTACCCAAACGAACCAATTCTTGGATATTGCTAATAGGGTGTTTGGCCATTATTGGAGTCACTCTTAGTTTCCACAACCACGGAAGGTGTTTCTGGTATTACAGACAGTGCCCTGGGTTGCTATTAAAATTTCACATCCAGGATTACTTTGAGTCTCTAACAGCCATCCTGTGCCCTAACCTTGGATGCTTACAGCTCTATAAATAGGTGACAAGACTTTTACTACCAATAATTAGCCAAGACACAGAGAACTTCAACATAAGAACGCTGATAAAAACAGTGTATTATGATATACATTTCCTTTTGCTAGGTGTGTTTCCCTCATAAAACATATACCCTAACCCCTTGCACTGTCATTCCACCTGGGAAGAATGCCATGTGTTATTTATTCATTTTTGATGGTGTTAAGTGATTCAGTTCTCGGTGATTCAATGGAGAACAGAACTAAATAATACCTAGTTCAGCCACATAATCACCATTAATATTTTGAGCTCCTTATTACAGCCACTGAGTCAATACATCTCATGATGTGCCTCCTTCGTCACTGATTCCCCTGGTTTATCGTGGATGAAGTCTTTCTCAAGGGACTGGTGTCATGATAGCATGTCCGAAGTACAGGAAACAAGATCTCACTGTCCTTAATTCTGAGGGACTCTCTGCCTCTACTCCCTTCACAACAGATCTGTGTGTTTTATTGTCAGCCCACCCAGGCACTTTCAACATTCTTTGCAAGCACCATAAGTCAAAAGCCACCATTGTTTTCTATGGCCCTTATTATTCTTATTCCAGAGTTTATATTCATATAATAATATGGAAAACATCATGATGTGGGTTCTCAAAGTTATATGAAAAAAACCTGTCATGTACGACTCTTGGTGTAGAAATAGAAAGAGACGTGATGCTGTGGCGGAAAAAGTATTATGTTGCTCAACACAAGATCCGGGATTCAATCCAGGCAATGGTTCCTCCTGAGTCAGATGAGGTTGTCTACTCCTGTAAATATTTCCAGTCAGAGAAAGCCTAAGGAGCAGTTCTAATGAGCCTTAGAGGGGTCCTGTGAGTCACAGTAGATGCACTTGCAGTGAGTTTCACTTTTGAGGATAAGACTGCCCATATTTCTATCTCAATTGCTTGATTTACTAATTTTCCCTCAGTGTTGAAGAATATGTGGTCTGTTAATAGCTCTCAGACCTCACAATGAATAAATTAATGTGTGAATTAGTGGATGCATTTGTTCAAATTAAACAATGCAGGCACACTTTAACCTTGGTGATTTTATTATTGCAAATGTTGGATTCTGGGGAGGCTACAAATTCAATGCATAACCTGTGGGTCAGACACATCACTCCCATCTTTGACATCTGAGTGTCATCAAACTTGTTCAAGTACAGTCTTTGGGGTCTCTTCCTTGTGGACCTGTGGATCATGCCCATTAACATGCTATTCAGTCCCCACCTCTTATACACCCTCTTTTGCCCCCAAATCACGGGAACAGAGCCTACTGAATCAGGGAATCTTTGCCACAGAAATGTCTGCCTCTTTTCTCCTTTACCTTCTGATGATGCCGAGTGTCCCATCTGGCTGTGTCCTAAAGTTTCAATCCATTAATTTGCAAAGGGACAATATTTTTGAAATTGTCTTCTGAGATCTTCGACCTTGGATTAATTAAGTAGACTCTGTTGTCTGACCATTGACTGTGTATATAGATAAATCCATTCTGGTATCTTCTCTTGAAACTGGCTAATTCACACCCAGAAAACCTAAAACATAAGTGAGTCTTTGTTCTGGTGGACATATCTGGAGGAGTGTCTTAGGGATTCAGAGACAAAAGTCTAGAGATAATCCACTTGAAAATATGGCTCAGGATGATTGTCCTTTGTCCCATAGATTGATCTCAGGTGCAGTTATAGGGACTTCCCTCCCATGCCACCAGTTCTCAAACATTCAACTTCCTGCTGATGAGTCGATTAAGACTCATAGCAGCCACCCAGGACAAATCATAACTGTCCCTTTGGATTTCTGAGAATACAACTTTTCAGGATAAGAAAGCTGCATCTGTCTCCAGAGGAGTAGATGGTTGTCTTGAACTGTAGAACTTGCAATTAATAGTGTACTGTGCAATCCCCTACACAACAGTATCTCCAAGATATGGAGGGGTAGTTTTGACTGTGCTTATTCTGAGTCTATTTCATTTCTTTTAAAACTTGATGGGCAATTTATTTTAAAACTTAGAGAGTAATTACTATGTACTTAAAGAAAGGTGCTGGGATCTGAACCAGAATTTCATCACAATTATGGATCCTTTGGGTGTGTTTTTTTTCTCTCACAAAGTTAAGAATTCCTGTTCATGAACATGACCCCTTTTTCTAATTAGGTGTGTATCTTTTGGTATCTTATAGTACTGCTTTTTTAATAGTTCTATTTGTACAATATTCTTGCTTCTATGCTTAGGTTTATTCCCATTTATTTTACTTATAGTTGGCTATTGTAAATGGTAGCATTCTTGATATCCTTTTGAGAGCTTTCTCTATAGGTATGTGGGAATCAAACTTATTTTTCTTTTTTTTTTCTTTTTTCTTTAAACAATTTATTGGGGCTGATACAATTCTTTTCACAGTTCATACATATACATCCATCAATTGTATAAAGCACATCTGTACAGTCTTTGCCCTAATCATTTTTTCTCTTTTCTTCTTTTACATTTTATTAGGGACTCAAACAACTCTTACCACAATCCATACATATACATACATCAATTGTATAAAGCACATCCATACATTCCCTGCCCCAATCATTCTCAAGGCATTTGCTCTCCACTTAAGCCCCTTGCATCAGGTCCTCTTTTTTCCCCCCTCCCTCCCCTTTCCCTCCTCCCTCATATGCCCTTGGTAATTTATACCTCGTTATTTGGTCATATCTTGCCCTATACGGAGTCTCCCTTCCCCCCTTCTCTGCTGTCCCTCTCCCAGGGAAGAGGTCACATGTGGATCCTTGTAATCAGTTCCCCCTTTCCAACCCACTCACCCTCCACTCTCCCAGCATCGTCCCTCACACCCTTGGTCCTGAAGGTATCATCCACCCTGGATTCCCTGTACCTCCAACCCTCATATGTACCAGTGTACAGCCTCTGTCCTATCCAGCCCTGCAAGGTAGAATTCGGATCATGGTAGTTGGGGGGAGGAAGCATCCAGGATCTGGGGGAAAGCTGTGTTCTTCATCGATACTACCTCACACCCTAAGTAACCCATCTCCTCTCCTAAACCCCTCTATGAGGGGATCTCCAGTGGCCGACACTTGGGCCTTGGGTCTCCACTCTGCACTTCCCCCTTTATTTAATATGATATATATATACACATACATATATACATATACACATATATACACATACATACACACACATATCTTTTTTTTTGCATGATGCCTTATATCTGGTCCCTTGGGCCCCTCATGATTGCACTGGCCGGTGTGCTTCTACCATGTGGGCTTTTTTGCTTCTGAGCGAGATGGCCGCTTGTTCACCTTCAAGCCTTTAAGACCCCAGACACTATCTCTTTTGATAGCCGGAAACCATCAGCTTTCTTCACCACATTTGCTTGTGCACCCATTTGTCTTCAGCGATCCTATCATGGAGGTGTGCAGTCAATGATATGATTTTTTGTTCTTTGATGCCTGGTAACTGATCCCTTTGGGACCACTCGATCACACAGGCTGGTGTGTTCTTCCATGTGGACTTTGTTGCTTCTGAGCTAGATGGCCGCTTGTTTATCTTCAAGCCTTTAAGACCCCAGTCACTATCTCTTTTGATAGCCGGAAACCATCAGCTTTCTTCACCACATTTGCTTGTGCACCCATTTGTCTTCAGCGATCCTATCATGGAGGTGTGCAGTCAATGATATGATTTTTTGTTCTTTGATGCCTGGTAACTGATCCCTTTGGGACCACTCGATCACACAGGCTGGTGTGTTCTTCCATGTGGACTTTGTTGCTTCTGAGCTAGATGGCCGCTTGTTTATCTTCAAGCCTTTAAGACCCCAGTCACTATCTCTTTTGATAGCCGGGCACCATCAGCTTTCTTCACCACATTTACTTGTTCACCTACTTTGGCTCCAGCCGTTGTGTCGGGAGAGTGAGCATCATAGAGTTCCAATTTAATAAAAGAAGGTATTCATGCATTGAGGGAGTGTTTGAGTAGAGGCCCAAGGTCCTTCCGCCACCTTAATACTTGACCTATAAATATAGACACATAGATCTATTTCCCCATCCTCCTATATATATTTGCATGTACATGTCTTTGTCTAGACCTCCATGAATGCCCTTTGACTCCTAGCTCTTTCCTCCATCTCCCTTGACCTTCCTCCTGCCCTACTACCATGCTTCATCGCCACCTGGGCTAGAGTATACCTCTTCTCTAAGCAACCTTACCCTTGATCATTTCCCACCAGGCCTGCCACTCCCCCTTCTCTACCATTTGGGGTCCCATGTTTTTCCCTTGTCCCTGGGTTTGTTAACACCACTTCCTTACCCCCCCTACCCCCCCACCCCAAGTCCCCCCGGAACTGTCGGTCCCGTTGTTTTTCTTCCAGATAGTTCATCCAGCCTGTCCTATTCAGACAGACCTGTGGAGTCACTAACATGCACGAAAACTAGACAGAGGAACACAAAGCAACAGTATACAACCAGACAACAAAACAACCAAAACAAACCACTGAAAAAGAACAGAACAAAACAGTTCACAAGAGAAAAGCTTGTAGTTAGTTCAGGGATCATTTGCTGGCCCTTAGGAGCGTTTTCCAGTCCAGTCTGTTGGGGCACAACGCCCTGGCCCCGAAGTCCACTTTCAGCATTCCCTGGGGACCTTGCCACTCCATTCCCTTGCTGTTCCGCTGCACTCCCCCAGTGATTTGCCTCGGTGTGGTGGGATCAGGTCAGGTGCAATTCCCACACTGTGTCTCCGGTGCTGTCCCCTGTTTCGCCTTTAGTCACTGAGGGGCATCATGTCTCATAGTAGGGCCAGCCATGTTGTTCTCTGTGGACTGGCTGCTCTACTCAGGAAAATCATCATCACGGCCTGGTGGGCCAGGCTGTGCTCCACTCTCTCCTCCTGTCCCTTCATCTGCTCCCGTGTGCTCTGATCAAATATGTCCATCTCCCATAGCTGCAGAGTCAATGTCGTCCTTTGGAACAAATTCTTTTCGGGGGAGGAGCAGGAATCCACTTAATTTATGGTGCGGGGGCCAGCCTCCCAGACCTCTCCACCGGTTCCCTCCTCCACGCCGGGATATTGCATTCACACCTTGCGACACTGGGTTGACGTCTGGTCCCACTTTCCCTGTGGAGATATAAACCATACCCTCCCCTTGGGTGGATTAATGCCCCATTTCTGTCATGCTGATTGTACTTACCTCAGGGGACTCATGTTGTACCTGTCCCTTTGGGTCTGGCTTACCTCGCTTAACATAATTCCTTCCAGCTCTTCCCATGAAATAACGTGTTTCATGTGCTCATTGGTGCTTTTCAGTGCTGCATAATACTCCATTGTGTGTATGTGCCAAAGTTTGCTAATCCACTCGTCTACCGATGGAAACTTAGGCTGTTTCCAAGTCTTTGCTATTGTGAATTGTGCCGCAATAAACATTGGAACGCATATGACTGGTCGTGTTTTATTTGCTGCTTCAACCGGCTATATGCCCAGTAGAGGGATGGCTGGGTCGTAAGGTAGATCAATTTCCATTTTCTTTAGGTATCGCCAGATTGCTTTCCACAGTGTCTGTACAAATCTGCACGACCACCAGCAGTAGAGGAGGGTTCCTACTTCACCACAGCCCCTCCAACACTTGTTGCTCTCTGATTTACTGATCTGGGCTAGCCTCAGGGGTGTTAGGTGGTATCTCATGGTTGTTTTGATTTGCATTTCTCTTATGGCAAGGGACTTCGAGCACTTTCTCATATATTTATTGGCCATATTGATCTCCTCTCTAGTGAAAGTTCTTCTCATTTCTTTTGCCCACTTCCTTAGGGGGTTAACTGTTTTCCTCTTTTTGCAGGTCATGATGGTGTTGTAGATTTTAATAATGAGCCCTTTGTCTGACGTGTCATTACTAAAAATCTTCTCCCAGTCTGTGGGTTGCTTTGTCACCCTCTTGGCAAAGTCTTTCGAGGTGCACAGGTGTTTTATTCTTATTAGATCCCATTTGTCGATTTCCAGATCACCTGTGTGTGTCCCCTTCCCTGTTGCAGTGAGCCTATGTGCTCCCTGGGCCAGTGCTCTGAGATTAGTCCCGATTCCCTCCTTAATGGTCCTGATGGTTTGGGGTTTGACTTCTAGATCTGTGATCCACCTTGAGTGTATTCTTGTGCATGGGGTGAGGTAGACGTCTTGTTTCAACTTTATACATGTGGATATCCATTGTTTCCAGCACCACTTATTAAAGAGGGCATCTGCTTCCCACTTGACGTTTTTGGGACCCTTGTCGAAGATCAGTTGTCTATATGCTGATGATTTTACTCCTGGGTTTTCTATTCTTTTCCACTGGTCTGAGTGTCTATCATTGTGCCAGTACCATGCTGTTTTGACCACTGTAACTGTGTAGTAGGCATTAAAATCAGGTAGGGCGAGTCCTCCAATTGTGTCCTTCTTCTTGAGGAGTTCTCTGCTAATTCTGGGTTTCTTCCCTCTCCATATGAAGTTGGTGGTCAGTTTTTCCAATTCTTTGAAGAAGGTTGATGGTAATTGGATTGGTATAGCATTGAACTTGTAGAGTGCTTTAGGAAGAACTGTCATCTTTACTATGTTCAGCCTACCTAACCATGAGCAGGGGAGCTTCATCCATTTGTGAAGGTTACTTTTGGTTTCCTGTAATAGGGTTTTATAATTATGCTTATATAGGTCTTTAGTATTTTTTGTTAAGTATATTCCTAGGTATTTCAGTTTGTTCTTGGCTACTGTGAAGGGTACTTCCCTCTTAATCGCCTCTTCCATGGCCCTGTCCGATGTGTATAGAAACCCTACCGACTTCTGTTTATTGATCTTGTATCCTGCTACTCTTCCGTATTCCTCTATTGCTGTAAGTATTCCAACTGTGGAGTTTTGGGGGTCTTCAATATATAGGATCATGTCATCTGCAAATAACGATAGTTTCACCTCCTCCTCTCCCAACTGGATCCCTTTGATATCCTTCCGCAGTCTTATGTTGTTAGCCAGAACCTCCAAAACGATATTGAATAGAAGAGGGGACAGGGGGCATCCTTGTCTTGTACCCTTTTTCAGTGGTATTGTTCTTGTCTTTTCTCCATTGACTATGATGTTGGCTGTTGGTCTTTCATAGATAGCTTGTATGAGCTTGAGGAACTTACCTTCCAATCCTATCTTCATGAGTGTTTTGATTAGGAATGGATGCTGGATGTTGTCAAATGCTTTTTCTGCATCTATGGATATTATCATATGGTTTTTATCCTTTTTCTTCTCGATGTGGTGTATGATATTGATGGATTTTCGGATGTTAAACCATCCCTGCATCGCTGGGATGAATCCTACTTGGTCGTGGTGAATGATATGTTTGATGTTCCTTTGTATTCTATTGGCCAATATTTTGTTAAGGATTTTTGCATCTATGTTCATTAGAGATATTGGTCTATAATTCTCTACACCTGTGGGGTCTTTTCCCTGTTTGGGTATCAAAGTAATGCTGGCTTCGTAAAATGAGTTTGGGAGCTTGCCGTTCTTTTCTATGTTATGGAATACTTTGTGGAGGATCGGTGTCAGCTCTTCCCTGAATGTTTGGTAAAATTCTGCTGTGTAGCCATCTGGCCCTGGGGCCTTTTTCCTTGGTAGGTTTTTGATGACACTCTCTATTTCTTCCTTCGCTATGGGTTTGTTGAGGTTCTTGATCTCTGTCTCAGATAATCTAGGGATAGATTGTTTTTCTAAATATTTATCCATGTCTTCCAGGTTTCTGAATTCATTAGAATACAAACCTTCATAGTACTTTGTGATTATCCTTTTTATCTTATTGGGGTCTGTTGTTATTGCCCCCGATTCATCCCTCATCCTGGCTATTGATGATTGTTCCTTTCTATCTTTGGTAAGCTTTGCCAGGGGAGTGTCAATTTTATTAATTCGTTCATAAAACCAGCTTCTAGTTGCGTTAATCCTTTGCATTGTTCTTTTGTCTTCCCACTGGTTTAACTCTGCCCTGATTTTTATTATTTCTTTTCTCTTGCTATTGGAGGGGTAGTTCTGTTGACTCTGTTCTAGTTGTTGGAGGTTTTGTGTTAACATATCTGTCATACGCCTTTCTTCTTTTTTCATGTATGCATTCAGTGATATCAAGCTACCTCTGATAACTGCCTTTGCAGTGTCCCATAAGTTTTGATATGTTGTATGCTCGTTCTCATTAGTTTCTAGAAATTTCCTGATATCCTCTCTGATCTGGACCTTAACCCATTCATGTCGCAGGAGATCGTTGTTTATTCTCCAATCGGTGGCCCTTGCTTTTCTGGGTGCCCTCCTATTAATCTCCAGCTTTATGGCATGGTGGTCTGAGAAAGACGTCTGGATAAAATCTATGTGTTTGAATTCACTCAGGCTGGCCTTGTGCCCCAGCATGTGATCTATTCTTGAGAAAGATCCGTGTGGATTGGAGAAGAATGTGAAACCTTTTGCTTTTGGATGAAAGGCTCTATAGATGTCTATCAGGCCCTGTTGCCTAATTACATTGTTTAGCTCTCTGGCCTCTTTGCTGAGCTTCTTTCCCTGTGACCTGTCTTTCTCTGATAGTGGAGTGTTGAAGTCCCCCACTATTATTGTTGTTTCCGTGATTTCTTCTGTCATTTTTTTAATAGTTTGTTTGACGAAATTTGCCGCACCATTATTAGGTGCGTAAATATTCAGTATGCTTATTGCTTCCTGGTTTACTGAGCCTTTGAGCATTATGTAATGTCCCTCTTTGTCTCTTTTTATGTTTTGGATCTTGAGATCCATTTTTTCGGAGATTAAGATAGCCACTCCTGCCTTCTTGGAGTTACCATTTGCTTGGTAAACTTTCTGCCAGCCCTTTATTCTCAGCATATGCTTGTCTGCTTGCTTAAGGTGTGTCTCTTGCAGGCAGCAGATTGATGGGTTATGTTTTCTAATCCAATCCTCCAGCCGCTTTCTTTTAACATATGAATTGAGCCCATTTGTATTCAAAGTGATTATTACAATCGCTGGCTTCATGGTTGCCATATTCTGTTTTGTGTTTTGCGTCTTTACCTATCTTCCTTCATATCAGTGTACTGCGTTTGAGTGGAGGGTTTCTATCCTGTCCTCTTTTCCATCTGAGACCGTGTTGTCCTAGTACGTGTTGCTGGCATGTTGGCTTCTAGATGGAGATGGGCTATATGGTGGTCTCCTGGTGGTTCTAGTTGGAGCTTGATCTTCTGGCCATAGTGAGTCAGCCAGTATGTTCTGCAGGGTCGGGTGACTTGCAGTATATTTTTTGAGTTCTTCCTTGTCCTGGAAGACCCTTATCTTACCCTCTATCTTAATGGATAACTTGGCAGGGTATAGGATTCTGGGGGAGGCATTTTTATCTTTCAGTTTTTGGAAGATGTTGCTCCATTCTCTCCTCCTCTTCATGGTTTCTGCTGATAAGTCTGAGCATATTCTTACCTGCGCTCCTTTGTATGTGACTGTCTTCCTTTCTCTTGATGCTCGTAGAATTTTCTCTTTTTCCTCTAAGTTGGATAATTTTACAATTATATGCCTTGGCGTGTTCTTCTTGGTGTTTAGCTTAGCCGGTGTCCTCTCTGCTTCCTGTATGAGAGTCGGATTCTCCTTTGTTAGGTTGGGGAAATTTTCTTCCAGGAATTCCTTTGCTATCTTGGCGGTCGATTTGTGTGTTATGTTGTGTTCCGGTAGACCGATTATTCAAATATTATTCCTCTTCATAGCATCTGTCATTGATCTCAGGCTGTCTTCTGTTTCTTTAATTTTCCTGTCTGATTGTTTTTCTCGCTTGCTTCGTTTGGTTTGAGCGTCCTCTAGTTCACTGATACGGTTCTCAGCCTCCTCAAGCCTAGATATAGCTTCTGTGACCTTTTGTGTGGCCTCTGCTACCTCCTCTGTTAATTTCTGCAGTTCCTTTTGGTGGATAGTATTCATCCCCTCTATTGTGGACTTCATCCCCTCTATTGTGCATTTCACCCCTTCTATCGTTGCATCCTTATTTTGGTTTGCTTCTCTTAGCTCCTGTATTACTGCAAGCAGAGTTCTGAAGATTTCCTTTTGTGGCTGATCTATATCTGTTTCTTCTATGAGTGACGTTAGGTCTGTTAAAGTGCCTCGTTTTTCTGATTTTTTTGTTGGGAGTGATGTGGTCTGTTGATTTTTCCTTGATCCTTTAATAGGCCCCATGCTTCTGGGAGACAGGAGTAACCTTATTGTGTGGAGGCTCAGACCACTGTGCCATCTCCTGGGGTGGCTGGTGCCGTCTGTGGCAGGCTTAGGGCTGGCACTGGGGACCCAACAGGGCCCCAGGTGGTGAGAGCTGGCTGGAGCTCACTGACGGCTCCTCAGGGACTGCAAAGCCGAGACCCAGGCTCCACTGCAGGTGGAATGTTTGATCTGCCCGGGCTGTGAGCGGGCCCGGGGAGGCCACTCGGATAGCTGCGCAGGCAGCTGCGCAACACTTCAGGGAACAATGGTGTTCGCTCTCCGCCCTTTTAGTGCGAAACCGCAGGGGGCAATGGCGCCCTTCCTCCGCTCAGGCTCAGAGTCGCGGCCGCCGGGGTCCCCGCAGCACCCTGGGGAGGGCACCTACTCTTGTGCCTTGCGCAGGGAGGGGCCCTTGGTGGGCAGACTCAGCAGCGTGGGGCGCGGCGCTCCGCGGAAGCTCAGGGTCCGGGACAGGCGCGGGTTGGGCTATGGCTCCTGTTGGCGGGAAGTGCTCAGCGCAGGGTCCCCGCCAGGAGTGGAGCTGGTGCTAGGCTGCCAGGGGTGGGCGGGGGCGGGCGGGGGTGGGAGGCCGGCGCACGGAGGGCTGGTTGAGGGGTCCGCGGCAGCAGTGCGGGTGGATGGTCCCCCGTGGGGGTTGCCAGACAACCCGCGGGTCTGCTACCCTGAGCTTGGATGAATGGAGGGAGGGACGTGGGCCCGAGGGCAGATCGTTGCCCTGCGGGGAGAGGGGAACTGCGGGAGAGGAAAGCTTCTCTCCCAGTGGGGATCCGCGAGTGGGGAGTGGGCCGCTGGAGTAGGGGAGCGTGACCTGCTGCGCCTGTCTAGGCAGGGCAGGCAAGCGGCTCTGGGCTGGCGTCCGGTTTGGGGATGGAGCCTAGGCCGGTCGCCAGTGAGCTCACGGCAGCTTAGTGGCCAGAGATGTCCCACTAGTCCGGTCCTCTTTCACCTAGACCCCTGCTCCGGACAAATACGTGGGGTAGGACTGGGGTGCTGTCCCAGGGGGATATTTCACTCACCAGACTCTTACTATTCAGCTACCTGGTCGCCAATCCCGCTTTGTTTGTAGGAGCTCTCAGAGTATGCCGGTGTCCCTGTCGGCCATCTTCCCCAGCTCCCAAACTTATTTTTCTATGCTGACCTTATAACCTGTGAAATTGCTTAACCTTTCAATTAGTTCCAATAATTTTCTACTAGGACTTTTGGGCTTTCTATGTTTAGAGTAATATAGTCAGCAATTATAGAGAGTTTTACTTCTTTCCTGTCATTTTGAATGCCTTTATTTTACATTATATGATTGATAGCTATAGTTATGGGTTATAGCACCATGTGAAACAAGATTGGTATTAAATGGTATCCTTATATGGTTCCAATTTGAAAGGTGAATGCTTTTGTTTCCTCTCCATTGAGTGAAATGTTTGTCATTGATATTTCACTTTGCTGTTTTGAGTCTGATTAAATCTGTCTGAAATCACAGCAACACTAGATAAAACAGAAAGGAGCATAGGTCTTACTTCATCCTCACAGTTGTCATGTATGAGGCCTTTGTTACAGTTACTGTGCCATTCTATGATGTTAAAGGTCATCCTTATGCATTATCAAGCACAATATCTGGAAACATGTTAAAAGTCCTGAGATGAAGTAATCACACGCTTACTAGTTAGAATTAAGCATTATAATGTCAAACATTATGCTCACTGTCATGGGATTGGAATATCATGGCTTTCACACTCAGAGATGGAGGTGAGCTGGACTAGTGTGCAGCTGCATCATGATGTGAAACTTAAATTGGTCTGCTAACCTCCAGTAATGAGATAACTTTGTTCTGGAATGATCATGCTCAAGTAATGCCATACCCATCTGCATGCAAAACTGAACTAATTCAAGGAATTCCCATGGCAAAATATTAGCTTGTCATGTGCTTGAATTCCTGGATCATATGGAAAATCAAGAATCATTTTTGAAAAAGCTTATTCTCCTCAGCAAATTCTGGCCCAGAGAGGTCAAGTGACCACCAACTTGTGCTTGAATTTCCCCCATTGACATATGCAGTTTAACCATACAGTAAATGACTGGTGTCAACTCTAAGAATGGAGAAAAATGTTTGTGATCTTTGATATCAATGAGAACAAAATCTGAATGGGCATAACATTTTTAACATGTATAACTAGAGATAGTGCTAGTGATTTTATGGGCAATAATATGAAAAATATTCCAAATTCAGAAAATATGTGAGTGTTGGTATTAAATTCAAGGTTGTGATCCCTGAGCAGTTTGTGGGGAATCATAAGTAAAGCATAAATAGAGAGGAAGACTTTGGTTGTATGTGCTCAAATTTCAGGTGACCCAGAGTCCTCTGGGTAAGGGACATTTAAAAATGTCTGTGCTTATTCCACAAATTTTGAGGACCTGTATGGACTTCATTTAATCCAGAGTGCCTTTAGGTCTCAACTCAACATATTTTGGTTCAAGATATGAAATACTGTCCTTGGCTCATATCCTTACTTTGCCCTATTAAACAATTATTTCCCACTCCCTTCTCTGATGTAACTTTTCACTTTAAGTCATGGCACTTGACAGGTTTTACACTCTTTGGAATGCTCTCTGCCAAACAAAGGGTTTCTCTTCAGAATCTTGCAGTTCTTATAGAGTACAGAGTTACAACCTTGTCTTTTCTGGGGCTCAACTTTTCTGGGTAGCAGCTTCTTCTTACACTGAGGTTTTCCTTAGCCATCAGGTAGTGGGATGTAGTGATAGTGGTGCTTGTAAGAGCGGTGGGGTTTGTGATGATCATGGCCCAAATCTGGAAAAGACCGGGCTGATTCACATCAGTAGGAGGCCAATGCCTACTGGAGACATCCTGCCAGAGCCTCAGGGCATCTGTGCCTTAATAAAATACAGAGTCCGAAGTGGAGGACATCTTGTAGACCCCACATCTGGCTTATGACCACCTGACCTTAGGGATATGGACTGAAGTACACCCACCAACACTTGAGCATTTCCTCAAGCATTCAAGGGGTTTTGTTGGATGTTGTTGCAATTTACATTCAAGAAACACAAGGAAATATATGTAGGCAAGGAATAGGTGGGAAATGGTGCTGAATGACATCATGGAAGAGTTGGATATTTGAGGCATCATCAACCCCCAACTCCTTGGAATTGGTCTGGTATTAATATTACTAAAACATATTATTACCACATAGGAAAATTACCAAGGACTTTGAGGAGGTTGATTAAAAGTCATCCGTGCATAAAGAAAAATTGGGTTTTGGAGAGTGTGAGGTAATGGGAGATACTCTGGGGTGTACCTGCTGGTTCCAAGGAACCCTATACTGCCCAATCTCCAATGTACAGGATATATAAGAGCCTCAGTCAGGGCAGGAGCAATGAAGGGCTGAAGGGAGAGAATACTGGGCTCAGAAATGCTGGGCTTTCCTTTGTCCATTCGCACATACCTTTTAGTTGAAGTGCTCTCTCATTGCAGACTAACACACAGATGAGTTCAAAAGAAGAATTACCCTACAATGGCTCAGAAGAAAAAAAGGAGCCTCTATTTATAAGCATAAGTCTCCCTGCTATGCAAATCATTCTTCAGGCACACGTTTAAAATCCCACAACTTGGGCACTGAAAGCTATCAGTTCTCTTCTGACAGGGCTGTCTATCTCTTGGGAAAGCACAGCTGAGGGCTAAAGATGCTGTTGCTATGTGTTCTCCTGTGCCTGGTGACAGTTCCCCAAGGTGAGGGTCTCAGATGTCGGTGTTGAGTCTATGTGGATGGTTGTGACTGCAAGTGACTGACAGAGATCAATTATCTTTATTTACAGAAGTTCTATCAGAGATGCAGCTTCAGGATTCAGGTCCAGGACTGGTGAAGCCCTCCCAGAAGCTGTCCCTCATTTGCACTGTCTCTGGTGTCTCCATCACAAGTAGGAGTTATGACTCGAGCTGGATCCACCAGACTCCTGGGAAGGGGCTGCAGTGGATGGGAAGCTTATGGTATAATGGTGGTACAAAATATAACCCGTCCTTCCAAAGCTGACTCTCCATCACCAGAGACACATCGAAGAATCAGTTCTTCCTGCAGCTGAGTTCTGTGACTGCTGAGGACATGGCCCTTTATTACTGTACAAGGAACACAGTGAAGTGAAGTCAGTGTGAGCCCAAACACAAAACTCCCCTGCAGGGAAGACACTGGGCAGTAGGGGGCGTGCAGGACCCACTGAACATGGACACCCAGCCCTAGAGAAGCAGGCAGAGGTGAATGAAGGAGGATTTCCTGTTGGAATTAGGGCTTCCTCGCTCAGCTTTCAGCATCCCCAGAACAGGTTTCTCTTTTTCCCCCCCCCTAAGTGTTCTTCTCACTGCAGGCTTCGAAAGAGGAACTAGAATTCTCTGTTTGCAGTACAAATATTAAAAGTGACAATGATCCTCCATTGTCATCCTATGTGATTCATTTTCCTTCTTGACAAGCAGATTATCGTGGTCATTCTCACCCTGTTAGTCAAAGTATGTTGACGATGAAATACAGACATTTATAGATTCATGAGTAAAATGCATGATTTTAAAAGGCCTGAGCTCATTGCTCTATTAAAACCCAGGATAACACATCTCTGGATGTGTCTCTCTGCAATGTGCACTGTGGATACTGATTGATTAATATTCTTATGTCTGAGAAAATAATTGCAGTGACTTCTGATGCTAAACTTGTGACATGACTTTTGTGAAATTGCTCTTTGGGGTCATAATGAAGCGAACACTCAATGGAAGGACAACTTTGATTCCAAAATAAAGTAGCAGATGTGTCACAAGAAGAGGAAATGGCAGACCAGTATCTCAGAATGCTCTTTAGAATTGAGAATAATGAGACTTCTCACATATTTTGAATATGTTTTCAGGGCAACCAGTTCCTAGAGAAGAACATCCTCTATTGTAGAGTGTCAGCAAAATATAAGAATACCCTGAATTAGATGCACAGACGGGGGTGGCTGCAAAAATGGTCTCAGACTTAGGATCAAATGAGGACGGTTCAGGACTTCTCAGTTTATGTATTTGTGCTGTTGTACACGGAGGCACGGAGCATAAAACTTACTCAAATGTAATCAACAACATCCCTGATAATGAGTTGCAGGAATTGAGATTAATTCTGTTAGCCAAGTGTGAATACCTAAAATATTACTATAATACACCTTTTCATATTTACTATTTAACATTTGATACGTATACCATTCCTTATTAAGTTTACCTATACGTAGTTTAATATTTCCATTTTGATACACTTTTGCTTATTCTGGGTTTTAATACTTTCTGGATTTTTTTTTCATGTAGGGGTTTATACCTGTTGTATTTTGTCATTGTTGGTAGCCTTTTTTATTCCCTCTTATGTCTTTTTCTGTTTTTTGATTTATGAAACCCAAGATGGGGAAATCTACAGAGATAATAACTAGAATAAGGGTTCCTGGGGCCACAGTAAGGGAAATGGTGGTAAAATGGAATGTGATTGGTAGATTTATGTGCCAACCTGGCCAATAGGAACATGTGGTATTAATAAGGTTGCAGTTTGATTGGAGAGCAAAGAGATAAATGGCTCAGAAAGGTCACTGGTATCTCTCTTGCTCTCTGATAATCAGACCAGTGTGTGGCTGCCTTAGCTTGTTCTCTTCCTCAACTCCTAAGCTACACTGCCTTTGGGGCTGACAACCTGTAGATCATGTCGCTAGAGCTTGAGTTTCCTTTGAGACTAGCTTCGCCACGTTGCTGTTGTAGACATCACTTGAGCTTGGGACTGTTGGAACTTGTCATCCTGATGATTGTTGTTCACCCACCCTGCTGTTTGCTGCCTGTGGCCAGACTGTCTGCATTGCTCTATGGAAGACTCAGCTCTCTGCTTCCTTGATCCTGGACCCAGTGGTCGTTGTGAGTTGAACGCCTTCCAGTATATTATTTTTCCCATGGAAATGAATTGAACTGAGCCCTCTACACTGCTGTGTGGCCTAATTAACTGTTATATTCACACACACACACACACACAATCATAAGTATCCTGGTTTTGTTTATCTAGAGAACCCTGTCTAACACAGGGAGCTAATGTAAAGGATTTCAAGAAGGAAGAAAATGTTTTCAAACAGGTTGTGGTAGCAATTGTGAACACAGCTTGATAAGACTGAACGACAGAATGGTATGATGTCTAGATTTGATTCTAATAAAATGGTTTGAATGAGGGGAAAAAAAGAAAAGGTTTAAGGATCTTATTTGCTGACAAAATGATTTAAAAGGTTTTTATTTTGTATACTTCTGAAAATAACTTCTTAAAATATTTCATATGAAAAATGTACTTAATATTGATAACATGCTGTTTCTAATACATATTTCATAATAAATTTTGCCAATTTCTCAGTTTAAAAAAGGCAGTGTCTGAAAATGAGGAGCAGCTCTATTCTGTCCTAGAGGGTCGCTATGAGTCAGAATTCACTTGCTGCTAGTGTGTTATGGTAATTGAGTTTCTCAATTTGTATCTTATTTTGGTTGCTGATCTCCATTAGTTTTTTTTTCTGTGTATTCTGTATTTTGTCTAATCATAGTTAATATTATTGTCAGGAATTGCTCAATTCTTTCCATTATCCTGGTCTCCAAAGAAATTATTACATTCTGTTTTTATTTTAATTATGCCCTTTTTTTCTGTAACATCATTTATACTATTATGTATAATATTTTAATAACATGTTAATGGGTTTCCTTTTAAATATACATTTTATTGGTTGTTCTTCAATTTTCTATGTAACTTTATACAAATAAACTTATTTATCCTTCCAGTTGATTTATTCCTTTTTATATATCATTTTATTGGGGTCTTGAACAGCTCTTATAACAATCTATACATATATCCATTGTGTCAAGCACCTTTGTCCATATATTGCCATAATCATTTTCAAAACATATTCTTTCTACTTGAGCCTTTGGTATCAGCTCATTTCCCACCCACTCCCACCCTCCCTCATGAAAACTTGATAGTTTATAATATTTTTTCATGCCTTACACCAAACGCTGTCTCCCTTCACCCACTTTTCTGCTTTTCGCCCCCCTGGGAGGGGATTATATGTAGATCATTGTGATCATTCCCTCTTTCTCCGCCCCACCTCCCTGCTATCCTCCTTTATCCCTACTCTTATTATTGGTCCTGAGGGTTTTATCTGTCTTGGATTCCCTGTGTTGTGAGCTCTTATCTGTAGCAGTGTACATGTTTTGGTCTACCAGGATTTGTAAGGTAGAATTGGGGTCATAATAGTGGGAGGGGAGAGCATTAAATAACTAGAGGAAAGTTCTATGTTTCATCGGAGCTATACTGCACCCTGACTGGGTCATCTCTTCCTTGTGAACCTGTGAGGGGATGTCCAATCTGTAGACAACTGGACAGTCCCTTATTTTGTAGTGTAAGGTCATCATAACATTATATTTCTGTTGAACCAATTGAGAAGTCGCCAGCAAAACACAGTTTACACAGAAGCGTTGGATGCAACAGCAGTTTGCTCTCACAGAGAAGAGATAGAGCTAGCTCCTCATCAGGAGTGGGCACAAATCTCCACAGTCAGTGGTTTCACCCTGGGGCCAGTGCAGGGATGGGGGTTTGCAAGTATCCCTCTTTTGTGCTGCAGTTGAAGAACTGTGTTCCCTCCACAACAGCAAAGATAAAGAAATGGGTTTATGCTATGAGCTCAAATCTGCAGGAAATAGTGAGTTTGTTTTGTTGTTGCTGCTGTTTTGTGTGTTCCATGTAATGTTCATAACAATCAGTTTGGGGACTGTTAGCATGGGTTCAGCCGAAGGTAGAGGGGGTAGGCTGTAGGACACCAGACACTAAGGAGTGTTTTTGAATACAGAAGCCCTGGAAAGGCAGTCATTCAGCAAGGTCATCATACCCCAGTAGCCAGACTGACAATTTGATGCTAATCATGTCTGGTTCTGTCATGGACTCCAGAGAAGGAGGCAACAGATTGTCAACTTCCCCAATTTCCAATTCCTATTGGAGTTTATCTCAGGTATATTTTGTTGTTGCAGGTAACACTCTTGAATTTTTGTTTTATGTTTTTCTGTTTTACAGTAGATAAAACTTGGGATTGATAAACATATAGAGAAAGCAAGTAGATTAAGGGTTTCGGTGGGTGGTGGCATGGGAGGACATAAACGGGAACTGAAGTCAAGGAATTCAAGAAGGAAGATGATGTTTTGAAACGGATTGTGGTAGCAATTGTACAATACTGCTTGATGTGAGTGAACTGTGGAATGATATGATATCTCTATTAGTACCCAATAAGATGGTTAGGAGGAAAATTAAATAAAGATTATTTATTCCATTGCTAGAAGTTTTTTGTAAATTCAAGTTCCTGGCTTATATCAAAATCTCTTTTACTGTTCATTATTTAAATGTTTGTTTGTTTTTTGAATGTTGTTATACTGGGATGAATTTCCATCAGTTTATAATTATGTGTGACTATCTGTCACTTATTTTTTCATGATACACATATGTAACAAAAGGCCATTTGTAAAATTCTTCTCATGCATAATTCAGTAACATTAGATTATCATTGTGTTAAACAATTACCAATATTTGCAAAGTTCCCTATCATACGTATAACACAAACCCAGACAAAAGAATTCTGGCTTGATAATTTCCTCCTTAACATGGAATAAATAGCTATAAATCTAATACTTCAATTACTTTGAATAAAAGTCTGCTTCAAAAACTTTCGCTCCACCTTTGGAAAGAATAAAGCCTAAACTCTGTTCAATGTCTTTCAGTCAGATATCTTTTTTAATGAATACTTTGTTGTGGCATATCAAATCTAATATAAATATCAATATCTATAGATCATACTTCCTTCCACTACAGCCAACTCAACCAATTCAGAGTGCTTGCAACCTTCAGGCCTCCACAAAGCTTTCAGTGTGTGGGAGAATCAGTGTGAGACCGGGCCTAAAACTAACCTCAAGAAGAAAGCTGTCCTGCAGGGGTGTTAGAGACCCACCCCCTCCTGGAGCAAGTGAAGAAAGAAGTGAGGACAGGAGCCTGGGTAAGGACTGCAGTGGCTGGTCAGCGAAAACTGCTGTGCTGAGCACTTTGGTAGCTCTACTGCCCATGGCAGGAAACCAGCTGAGAGAACTCCAGGGAACACCTCTGACAATGAGCACGAATGCTTTGGATCAGAGAAAATGTTTCTCTGTGGTCCCCAAAAGGTGGAAGACAGTGTAAGCTCATTGAATACCTCTCCTGTATGTGTGATGGGATGCTGTCAGCAGGGGGCTCTCAGAACACATTGAGCCCAACATACACGTGGGTACTACCATATATACTCGTCTATAAGCTGAGATTTTCAGCACAAAAATGTGCTGAAAACCTGGAGTTCGGCATATACATGGGTCAGTGGTACCCCAGTGAGATGTAACATTTCGCTGCACCCTTCACCCCCTGGTAATGGGATGAGCGCCCGTTATCTTGTGGGTGATTGCCGTTTGTCCACTGTTCATTCAAAGTCGCGTTGACACTGCAGGTCTTTGAATGTTTGTTTACTCACATTTAACCAATCACAGCCGTCCTAAGATATGGACAGCTCCAATTGGCAGAAGCACCCATACTGATTCACTTTCGCTGGCAGCTGAACTGGTAAGGATGTTTCTGTGGCTGTGCTTTGTCTCTCCCCTCTGGTGTCTATGCTAATTTACATCCTGCATGCCCCATCTACACAGACTCCCTCCTGCCCCTCCTACCATCTAACGCATCATGTAGGGGGTGGGGGGCAATACCATGAAAAATCTTTTTCAAAGTCTTATTTTTTTATCCTATTAGATATGGATACTCTTCAACCAAAACAAAAACGCCAGTCATATGAGCCTGGTTTCAAAATGAAGGTTGTGTGAAGAGCAGAAGAGAGCAATAACAGTATTGCAAGTAGTGAATTCTATGTTGATGAAAAGCAAGTAAGGGAATAGAGGAAAATGAAGGCTGACTTGAAACAGATTCCAAAGCTAAAAAAAGCTCATTGTGGTTTAATTTCTTTTTGTGGGGCTCTAGAGAGTGAATTGCATAAATGGATTATGGAGTATCATCAAAATAGTTACTGTGTAACACGCATGGGAATCCACATACGTGTTCTACAGATGGCTAAGGATGACAAATATAAAGCACCAGACATTGAAAAATTTGTTGCATCAGAAGGATGGTGTACCCACTTCATGAATAGGTTTGGCCTACTATGTTTGAGACAAAGAACAAAGATTTCCCAGAAATTGTCACAAGACCTTGAAGAAAAAATTATGTCATTCCAGTCATTTATTATAAAACAAAGAAGGATTTATAACTTTGACCTGGCAGATATTGGGAATGTGGATGAAACTGCCATAACTTTTTATCTTCCAAGCAACAGAACTGTGGCAAGTTTAGGAGAAAAAAAGACATTTTTCTCAAAACCACAGGAAATGAAAAAAACAAACAAACACTTTACAGTTGTTCTATCATGTTTGGCTAATGGAACTAAGCTCCACCCTGTCATTATTTTTAAAAGGAAGACTTTGCCTAAGAAGATCAATTTCCCACCAAGAATTACTGTGCATGCACATGTTAAAGGCTGGATGGATGAAGACGGAACAAAAAAAAATGGCTGTAAGAAATTTGGAACCGATGACCAGGAGCAGCCTTAAAGAAAAAGCCATCACTACTTGTTTGGGATATGTTCAGAGCCCAACTGTCGGATGACATTAAAAAAAAAAAGGCAAAATCTATTAAAGTTACTTTAGCCGTTATTCCAGGTGGGCTTACATCTGTACTGCAGCCTTTGGATGTATCTTTGAATAAACCTTTTAAAAACCATGTGTGAAGGATGTGGCATGAATGGATGTGATCTGGCCAAACCTGACTAACAAAAGGATGAAATCTCATGAAGCCTGACAGAGTTAAAAGCAAAGTGGTTTCTAGATGCATGGGAAGACATTCCAGAAGATATGTTGTGATGTGCCTTCCAGAAATGTAGTATTAGTAATGCTAATGGCAGTGAAGACTGTGTTTTGTGTGAAAATGACAGCAGTGATGGTGATGACGGCGATCTCAGTGAGGAAAGCATCTATGATGACCTCACACCAGCTGAAGCTCTGCATTAGGATACGGATGATGATGAGGAATCCAGTTTTGAAGGATTTTACTCTTTACATTTTAGCTAGGTTGCTGATTGAACTCAGGGAATAGTACCCTTAAGGTATCATTGTTCATACCTTATTGTTTTTGTTGAACCTATTTTCCACTTACTGTGTTGGTTTACTAATGTTAAATGACTTGTTGTCCTTTTATTTGTTTTTTATTTAAAATAAATATTTGAATACATTACCCCCACTGATGTCTCAATTTTTAGTAATTTTATTTTCACTTGTTTTGATTATTGAAATTCACCAATAGCTTCTGCATTTTCCAGCCTAGGCTTATACTCGAGTCAATCAGTTTTTCTGGTTTCCCAGGTAATAATTAGGTACCTCGGCTTATACTCGGGTCAGCTTATATTCGAGTATATACAGTAATTTTTCCTTTGGGGAGGAAAAATTACTGTATTTCTGTGGTTTCTTTTAACACCATAAACAACCTTGTTGTTAGGGTTTTTTGTTTGTTTTAATTCAATCTCTAATTCTGTATGAAAACTTCGAAGTACCCTTTACTCCTTTCCAAATATTCTGCAATATCCTAGGGGAAAGGAGCTTTAGGGATGACAGATAAGTGTTTCCCTTTGTGCTCAGATGTGTGACGAGATTCAGGAAAGCCCAGCCTTGATTCCATTATGTTGTGATTATGTTAGAAAGGGTTCTCTAGATGAAAAAACAAACAAACCAGAACATATGATTATACATCAATATCTATCAATTTCTCTCTATTTATATAACATAAGAAATAAACAGTTAATCTATAAAGCAGCGCAAATGGCTCAGTGCAACTCACTTCCCTACTGGCAGTCCTTCAGGTCTTGAGGGCCACAGGGTAGTCCTCTGTAGAGCAATTCAGATTATCTTGGCACAGGCAGCAAACAGCAAGGCAGTTGACAGGATCCAACAGTCCCAAGCTCAAGCGATATTACTCCAGTAGTGTGGTGAAGCAGTTTTGAAGGAAACTCAAACTAAAGCAACACAGTCCATGGGTTAGGTGTCCCACAGGTAGTGTAGTTTGTAAATTGAAGCAGAGAGCAAGCTATGGCAACCACACACTGATCTGATCATCACAAAGCAAGAGACAAGAAAGGTGAGGCTCACCAAGCCATTTACCTCTCTGCCCTTCAATTAATCCAACGTGTGTTCATTGGCCATGTTGGCACAATAAACCTACCTATCACAATGAGGATATTCTCTATAATTTCACCATAGCATCTGGGTAATTATGATAGTAATGGATGTAAAGCAACATTAAACATAAAATATGAACAAATGTTCATATGATTGGTAAAGTGAAAACCTGAGAGAGAGGACTATGTTCTCCCAAAGACAACATCCCCATCACCATGTAATTCCCAGAGCCAGGGGCCTCCATTGATCCCTTTTCAACTTTACATAACTATGTGCCTCCCACATGCAAATACATAATATGCAGCCATGTGAAACCACAGCACATGTACTTAAATTCGTATTCTTTCTCACCCTGGAGAGCATTTTCTGGGCGTCATGAATCTTATCCACATGAACATGAATTATGTGTGGACTTTCCTTTTTCTGGTGGAGACTCTGGCTGGTGAGTGCTTCAGGGATTCACACAGGAAGTCTGGGGATGCAGCATCTGAACACATGACCTACTGTTGCTCTTTTTATCTACAGGTGTCCTGGCTCAGGTCTAGTGACAAGAGTCAGACCCTGGACTGGTGAAGCCTTCACAGGCACTGGCTCTCACTTGTGCTGTCTCCAGATTCTCTTTAACCAGCTCCGATGTCAGCTGGATCCGCCATGATTCAGGAAAGGGACTGGAATGGGTTGGTGATATACAGAGGGGTGCTAGCACACACTATAATCCAGCTCTCCAGTCTCAAGTCAGCATAACCAGGGACACCTCCAAAAGTAAAGTTTATTTAAAACTGAGCTCTGTGAATCCTGAGAACACAGCCGTGTATTACTGTACTAGAGGCACAGTGATGGGAATTCAGTGTGAGCCCAGACACAAACCTCCCAGCAACAGGCCATGGTTTCAGTAGATGCAAGGGCTGAGGTCAGTGATGCTTTCCTCTCAGAAGCTGTGGTTTCCCCACCTTGTCAGCACCTCTCTAGGGACACCATGCACAGACTCAAGAGAAGCTTCATGCCTCTGAACATGATTTATTTTCCTTGGAATGGGCTTTGTCTCTCTTTCACCATCTTCCAAAGACAGATTTCACAGTAATAGTAATTGATGAGATATCACTTTACAACTAGTTAGTTCAGGCAGGTGTCCTCAAACTACAGCCCGCAGGCCACATGTGGCCCACCGAGGACATTTATCTGGCCCGCCAGGTGTTTTTACCCCATTTGTTTTTGACTTCAAAATAAGATATGTGCAGTGTGCATGGGAATTTGTTCTTTTTTTTTTTTAAACTATGGTCCGGCCCTCCAACGGGTCTGAGGGACAGTGAACTGGCCCCCTGTTTAAAAAGTTTGAGGACTCCTGTTTCAGGGTACCAACTAGTGCCATTTGTTGTCAAAGCTATAAATATTTCATGTAGAAAAAAAATTCTCATGTGGAGTCCCAAATTGTCTCTATACCCTCAGATTTATCTTGAACCTTCTTGTAATAAATAATCACAAATGTAGTTTTTTTTTCACTGCCACCAGCAGCACTGTGCAGTTTTATTAACCATTCAAGTACAGTAGCATCTGGTAAAATCGGGACAGAACTGGGATTTAAAAGCAAACAGATATTCAGCATCTAACAGTTTTGAGAAGCCACTACATACTCTTTCACAAACATGTTTCCACGGGGCCAATACAGTGCTAGCCATTCACCCAGCGCACTGAGTGCACCGAAGTAGAAAAGAGGCAACAAGAAAAATAGCTACGTTAGAAACACTCCAACACTTTAGAAAAAAAGAGTCAAACACTTTTTGTTTCTCCCCTTTAGCCCCTAAAACAACATCACATGGTCTGGATCTACCTATTTACGTCCTACGTTGGCTTCTAGTCTTTGTCAGGAGGGAAATAGTAATAGTAGTAAAATGACACTGGCCAGCACGGTCTTTGGATCTCGAGGAGGGAGGGGAGAAAGTCAGTCCTCAGGACAAGCTAGTCGGCTGCAGTCTCATCGGCGGGGTCTTTGCATTCCTTGTTCTTCCGCACTTCTTCCACGTGCTTGTCCTTTTCTCCCAAGCGCTCCAGCTTGGCCACCATTTGTGCTTCTCGGTTCTCTTTGTTGGCTTCCATTTTGTGGGTCAGCTTCTCCTCGGCCATCTTGCTGAAGTTGTTGTTCTCCTCGATTGCTTTCTGCAGCACCTCCTTCTCGTGCTCCCGCTTCCCGGCCAGCTGCTTCAGGACCTCCGCCTCATGGGACTTGCGTCTTTCTTCTGCAGCTTCTAATTTCTTCTGAATTTCCTCCAGGGAAAGGTCCTTCTTCTTTGGAGGAGAAAGAGGGAATTCTGGGACGGCCTCTTTTGAACGGGGGCTGAGTATCAGCTCAAAGGCCTGGCCAGAGGCCCACTTCTCCAGTTCTTTCACCTGGATATCAGAAGAAGCCATGGTGAACAGAAGACAAGAGACTGGCAGTGTACGCTCTGCAATCCACTGGGAAGGAAAGCCCTGCTCGGTCCGAGCCGCCTGGCCACACTCTCACAAATGTAGTTTTATGCAATCATTTTGGCTTAGAAGGCCCTAGAAAATATTGTCTATCCAAATATTGTTGTTTGAAAGCAAATAATTATTAAGAAGATCCTCAAAAAAAGAAAATAAACTCACCCAAAAGTGAAAGACCGCATACAAAGTATATATATATATATATATATATATACACACACACATTCTAATATGACACAAGGATGGTGATACTTTATTCACATACTTTGGACATGTTGCCCAGAGAGGCCAGTCCCTGGAGAAGGCCATCACGAGGGCAGTGACAAGGAGGAAGGCCCTCCAGGAGATGGATTAACAATGGCTGCAACAATGAGATCAAATGTAAGAACAGTTGTGAGGACAGTGCAGGACTGGGCAGTGTTCTGTTCTTTTTGTGCTTAGGGATGCTTTGAGTAGGAACCAACTTGATGGCACCTATCAACAACAAATTCATAAACTGTGCTAAGTACTCTAGAATGTCCACCTTTTTTAGATTTTAAATAGAGAGGCTATCTACAGAGAAATCCATCTACTATAAAGATCGATAGACTGTCAAAATCCTATACAGGGTTGCTATGAGTTGGAGTATACATTAGGGCAGTGGGTTAGATGTAAAAATATTGATAGACTGCCTTTTCCACTGAAAAGTAAATGTTATTTATTGAAAATCTATTAGGAGCCAGGTAATATTCTAGGCACCCTAGTCATCCAGGATGAAACAATAAGTAAGGAGTAAAAAACTTCCTTTCCTCATGGATTGCCCATTGTAAATGCTCTTTATCACACTGAATATTATCAGCCCACTATAGAGCACTCTAAGCTGCATAAAGTCTTAATTTTCAACCCAAATAAATTACTCAAGTTTGAAAAACAAAACAAGAACAAATTATAAACCTAATATTTCCTGACAGTGTCCATTTATGTCTATGTAAGTCTCAAGTCAGTGTTTTCCTTTTTCGAACACTTTCTGAGGTACTCAAATCACATTCTTTTAAATGTCCTTTGCATTTGGGAGACAAAAGGAAGACTGAAGGATTATATCAGGGGTGCAGAGTGCGTGAAGTAAGCTTTCCTTACTTGCAGTCATTGGTACTTTCAATATCCTACCCCCAAGCCATCATTTTCAGGTCATCGATTTTCCTGCAAACTTCCTACTCATTGTCTAGCTTTCACAGGCATATGAGGCAGTTGATCCTCAAGTGACATCACACAATATGTAACATAGGTTCTCAGAGCAGATGTATATATAAAGAAGACTTGGTGGTGAGTGGACTAAGCATTAGTTGCTAAACAAAAGGTTAGCGGTTCAAACCCAGCAGCTACTCCTTGGGAGTAAGTTTAAGTATTGTGTGCCGATAAATATGGAAAGCTCTGGAAACCTAAAGAACAGTTATATTCAGTTCTACGGGTTTGCTATGAGTCTGAATTGACCCAATGGCGGTAGATTTACACTTTGAGGCAGAAGTTGTGTGTTTGCTTGATTGCTTGTGTGATTCATTCAGTGATTGCTTATTTTTTCTCCAGTACAGAAAGTAATGGCATCCACCCTGATTCTCCTACCAACGATATCCCAGGTAAACACAGGCTAGAAATTGTACATTTCTACTTGGTCTAGCATTTTAACTCAAGTAAATCAACCAACAAAAATGTGTAAGAATAAAAATAAATAAATCTCCAATGTGAAATGTGAAGGCCCAAAGGTACACTAGTAGTGAATTTGCAGAAGGTCCTAAGTTGCTCTGGGTTTGGATCTTTGGTTTTCTTCTAGAATCATGTCCATGTGAAACACTGATATATGAGGTGCTAAAATCTGGAGGTCCGTGGTCTTTAAAAAGCCTGGTCTGCAAAAGCAAAGTGGAGGAGAAATTAAAAAGTTGACGAAGAACGCTGAGGTCAGATGCCAACAAAGATGAAAAAAACACACGATGAGTGAGACACATGCCAGTGGAGTGAAACAAAGAGGCAGCAGAAAGAAGGGTATGGAATGAACTGGCTTTTTTTGGAACAAAAGGCCAGGCAGGCGGATCAGGAGGATCTGAAGCATGTACATGCAGTGAGTGTCTCATCCAGATCAGGGGTCCCACATCCCCGCTCTACAAAGTGCCTTCAGCAGGTCAGGCACTCGGTGAGCATATTTTCACCGAATGAAACAGGAAAACTATAGTCCACGTGCTTTTGTGATACTCAAGAGCTACCAAGGCATTTGGAAAGGGAGACAAAGTGCCATTCCATTGCAACGTTGTAAAATGAAAAAAGAACACACATGGTCACAGTAATGGGTGAGGGCTTGCAGGACAATATGACTTCTCTCCCGTTGTGCATGCGCATATGGCTCTAACTCTACATTTTCCACTAGAAATATCAGACTACAGTGGATCTGATGCCATCCATCAATGCTGCATTTTCTGGAATCCAATGAAACTCCCACTGTCGTTATTCCATGTCAATGCAGAAAAACACATAGTGCCACTGATAAACTTTCCATCAGATTTATTATGTTGCACTTTTATTTTTCAACTTTTAGAAGGTAGAAAACAAAAATACACAGATGCTGCATTAGGCCAACTTGGGTTCAGGTGTTGTACTGTGGGTACACACCTTGTAAAGGGAGAGCAGCTATGACAGAAGGTACTTGCTGACCAGATGTGTTGCCTCAACACACAACTGTGTCTACCTCTCTGGCTCAGCTGGTTCATTCCCATGACCTCTTACCACCATGTTAGTGAGGTAGCATGACTTCTTCACTCTCACTGCTCCCTTCAAAAACCCAGAACCCCTGAAAGTGCTCTCTTTCTGAAAGACATCTGCCTCAAGGACGCATGGTCCAAAGAGTTACAAATTATTGCAACGAGGAGAACTTGGAGTAACTAAAGTCACCTTACAGTATTTATAAACACAAGGGGCACATCAGTTACTTATGTTATAATTGTAGTGATTGCCTACTACCCCCTGAATCCTCTTCATTGTCATCCGATGAGTCATCCGATGAGCCACCAGTTAGGCTGCTGTAACTGGTCCTACTGCGCCACAGCAGGTTGCACTGCTCCCATGCAGCAGCCTCTTGGTTCTTTCCATGTGTTTTTGATTCCAATGACTTTAACCTTGTTAACTTGGCCAATGTGTTTGTTACTGGACTGCCAATATCCGGGCCAGCCAGGTGAAGAAAGATCATGCAGTGGTTGGTGGAGTCACTCTCATACACTTGGCCTGTGGTTGGCTTTTTACTCTCCGTGGATACTAACTGAAACTCAGAAGAACCCCTTCTCGGTTCCATCAATGAGTAAGGCATTGAAGAAAGAACTGTACAGTCTACAACACCATCTTTTGGAACTCAGGGGCTCAGTTTTACAGAGCCATCTCCCTCCTTTACTATCTCTTGTTTGGATGATCTGAGTAGCACTTCAGATTCCAGGAAGTCTTGGACTTTCCTGCACTGCCACCTCCATCTTCACTTCAGAATTGAGTTACATCGTAGAGCAGAGTCCAGGAAACTACAAAAAAGATGCAACAGGAAAGCCGCCTGCTCTTTGCTCTGGCATTGCCCTGTCTCTTCTGCACAGAACTGCCCCTTTGGGGTATGAACTACCGCCCTGGTCTCAATTCTCTTGGCTACAGTGACCAGAGACTGGACTTGGAGGCCACCTTTACGTTATCTTCCTTTGCAGATTCCCCTGTAGTGAGCGAGGAACACCATCGGAGCCTGCCAAAGAAAATCCTGCCACCTCCACTGACTTCACCACCACCAAGTCTCTTCACTCATCCACTCCGTC
This sequence comes from Tenrec ecaudatus, assembly GCF_050624435.1. Classification (NCBI taxonomy): domain Eukaryota; kingdom Metazoa; phylum Chordata; class Mammalia; order Afrosoricida; family Tenrecidae; genus Tenrec; species Tenrec ecaudatus. Next base: position 41,866 of record NW_027457933.1, read on the forward strand.
TGGAGAAATGTTCGTCATGGATTTTGTCTTCCTTGTATCCACAATCAAAGCTCATGGAAGCAGCAGTCAAGAGATCAAAAGATATATTAAATGTGGTGAATATTCAATATTCTTCAGAGTATTGAAGAGTCAGAACCTCACTTTAAAGACTAGGTCCACCTGAACTCCCCCAAAAGATTAGATAAAATAACTAATTCAGCATTCTATTGAAGTTGAAGTACATGTGATAATTCTTCAAACACCACTAGTGAATATTATTCAGGGTGAACCTAATACTCACCTTCCATGAAGAAGGGCCAAGTCTGTAGGGAGTTTTTAGGCTATTAGATGAAAAAGGAAACCATCTAGCCTCAGGTGCAGTGAACAATTGTTGATTGCTCATGGAAAGTCATGGTAACCACTCACATAACAAGGGTTGACCTAGAGCAGTGATTCAATTCAATTGCTCCTCCAGGACTTCATTTCTGAATCGTCTTTTTTTTTTTTTTTTCAAAATACCTACCAGTAACCTTTCATGACAGTCTTATTGATTAGGACTCACATTTCCTCAATACAAATGCTATTGTTACTATTGCCAGGTTTCATTGGTTTGGTCTTAAATCATCGTGTTGCCATGTACAATAGAACAACACACTGCCTATTCCTGTGTCATCCTCACAGTCCTTGCTATACTCGATCTCATTGCTGCAATCACGGTGACAAGCCATCTAACAGTTAGAATCTGTATGCTACACAGCAGGCTGGGTTTTTCTGTGTGCATTTGTCTATTGGTGTTAGAGCCTCCCGTGGGTTTCTCAAAATAGCCTGTTACGAATGGGTGTCTACTCTTTGTCCTCACTGCCTGTTTACTATTTCCCTGTCCCTAGTTGTTCTGCTCCATTCCAGCTGCAGGAAGCCCTCTGAGGAGTGGCGAAACCTCCCAGATCCTCTCCCTAACCTGTACCGACTCCTCCACACACACCACGATCACTTAGTATTACTGGAGCTGGATCAGCCAATACCTTTTGAAGGAGTCAGACTGACTGTTAACAATAGACCTTGGTTGTCGGAAGAAACTTCACTTCATTCCTGAAGAATTGACCTTCGATCTCCAGAAGTGAGCCCACAAACTCCTTCTCTCTATAGTTAAAGTCTGTGACCACTGAAGACAAGACACTTTTACTGTATGGGATAGCGGAAGTCAGTGGTATCCAGACACAGACTACTGTAAGGAATAGGGCAGGGCTGTACCAGAAAGGTGTGTGTACAACGCACAGGACAAGTGACTCCCCTATGGCAGAAATAAGAGAGGAGATGTCACTTTGTAGTGAATGGGTGACTGGGTGCTAAAAAGTTAAAGATGACATTCTTTTTTTAACATTTTATTAGGGGCTCATACAACTCTTATCACAGTCCATACATATATACATCAATTGTATAAAGCACATCTGTACAGTCTTTGCCCTAATCATTTTAAAGATGGCATTCTTAATGAACAAATCTGTAAAAAAATTCATCAATGTCAAATAAAGGAGGACATATCTTGGAAGACAATGATAAGGATAATAATGTTCACCAACAAGAAACAGACACCAGAGCTATCTATCATCATGTTCACATGAGGAGTAACCATCTGTGCGTCCACACTGAGGATGAAGGATACATTCTGAACTCTCATGCCACAGAGGTTCTCTTTTATGTATAATAGTGTTTAAAAATTTAAAACATTGATATCAAACATTGATAGCTTTTAACTATAGCAGCAGCAGTGCTTCTGTATCACGTGTATAAGCAGCCTTTATAAAAACCTCCATTTTCCTGTGAGGGTGTGTCTGTTTCTTGGGTCATAAGGAGAACCCCAAAACAGGTAGTCCACTCCTCTGCTACTAAGTGGAGGGCCACATGCTAATACAGCTCTCTCTGTGTGCCAGTGAAACCTGTCCTGCTCCTTTCCTGGGAGCTCTGGGCATGAAGCCCCAGTACATTGGGCCTCAGCTATTTCCATTTTCAGCTAACTCAGAGGACACATCATGAATTTTGGACAAAGTTGTGTTTATGTTTTGGCCATTCTACGTGGTAATAATTGAGGAAAATGCTGTGTGGTTGTGTGTAGAATATTGGATGGGGTAGGCAGGGCAGTGACCTTATCACACTGTCTTTGTGATTGCAGGTGTCCAGTGTAAAGTGCAGCTGGTGAAATCTGGAGGTGACCTGAGAAACCCTGGGGAATCTCTGAGACGCTCCTGTGCAACTTCTAGATTCACCTTCAGTGACTATTATATTAGTTGGATTCAACAGTGTCCAGGACAGAGACTGGAACAGGTTGGTTTTATTAAAACTGCAACCAATGGTCAAACAACGGAGGATGCTTCATCTGTGAAAGGCAGATGATTCACTGTTTCTCCCCCCGCTCCCCCCCCCTCCCGATGATAGCATGTGCACCTCAGCCTCACTTGGTCTTCCACAGGGAGAGAGAGAGACCAGAGTTAAGGAGAGAAGGGAGGGGAAGGATGAAAAGGGGAAGGGGAACAGGGGAGTGAGGACCAGGGGAGGGGAAGGGGGAGCAGAGAGAGCTTTTTTATTGCTAATCAAGTCTTATATATCTTTGGGGACATGCAAGCCTCCTAATTGCAGGTAAAGACATATATCACAGGAAGGGATTGCACTAATTGGACTACAGTAATGAATCGGGGGGACGATCTAGGGGTAGCCACAAAATACGACAGGGAGTTATTGGGAGTACACATGTGACAAGATGGGTGGATCTTAGATTCAGAGAACCAGCTTAATTTTGGTTATCACTGAGCCAGTTTGACCTGTTCTCTTGCTCACTATTGAAACCATTATCAGTGGGGTGTGAACCCCACCAACAATGGAGCAGACTGCCTTCAGGGGGAATATCTCTGAGCATCTGACCTCCCACCATATTCTGGAAAATAGCCTCTAATGTTTGGCTTTCCAACTGAAGAGAATAAATGACAATTTATGAAAATGATACTTATGACACACTACCTTGACCAAATCAAACTAGAACCCTTAACATTTTATAAATACATAGATGGTATTAATAAATGCACAGTTGTATTTGTCCACACATTCATACATATTTTAGTGTAGCCAAGAAGAGGTATAGTTTATACAAGTGTTAGTAAAATAAATTCCACATTCATGTGTTTATTCCAAATAAAACATGCTTAAACATGTTTCTGCTATCACTGGCTGTCTGTTGGCCATATTTTCTCAGTAACACACTTAACTTGGTTTCATTGGGTTGACTTAAAATACATCTGTTTGTGTGAGTCAGGAAACAAAGAAAGAAAGAGAAAGAAAGAATGTAGGCCAACAGAAATTCTCTCTTCTGCACACTAGACATTTTTAATTGGATCAAGCATCATAAAGAATATACTGAAAACTTCACAGGTGAGTCAAAGAGGGGGAAAAGTCAACTGGTACAAATGAAGAATCTGGATGACATGAAGTACTGGTGGAAGAAGTCTGTCGAGTTGCCATTGAGGAGATAACTAAGGAAGTTGGAATTTCACATGGTTCAGCATTTTCAATTATTTAGTCACAATTTTGGTTTCTTGATTGGTGCCAAAAAGCAATGCACAGGGATTGATGAGCTAAAAAATTGCTCCTGAAGAGCTGCTTTGTAGGAAATTGAAGTTAATGAAGCCAGTTTTGTGGAATGAAACTTAAGTATTGATAATTCTTGAATGTATCAAAATGATCCAGAGAGAGAGATCCAATGAAAACAGTTAGATCTGTAGGAATCATCTAGGTTGATATTCAAAAAATAACGGTCAATTCAGAATGTATGAAAGTGATTTTGTGGATTCTAAATGGCTAGTCTGGAATGAAATTCTCATAGGACAGAGAAAATCAAAAAGTATTATTATGAATAAGCTTCAAGAAAATGTAACATGGTATTAGTGAGAAAATGTCCTAGAATGTTGCACAAAGGATCTGTTTTTCTCTCTATCATGACAATACACCAGCTCATTCTTCAAGAGTAAGAATGGTTGTCCATTGAGGATTTTGTTTAGAAACCTTAACAGTGGTTCTCAACTTTCTTAATGCCATGACCCTTTAATATAGTTCCTCACATTGTAGTGATCCCCCAACCATAAAATTATTTTCGTTTTTACTTCATAACTATAACTTTGCTGCTCTTATGAATCGGCTGACCCCTATGAAAGGTCACCCAACCCCAAAGGGATCCCGACCCACAGCTTGAGAAATGCTGCCTTACACCATCCACATTAAAGAGCTGATCTTCCCCCTGCATATTTCTGTATTTTCCCATAAGTCAGAGAACATCCCTTGAGTATTGTGGAATTTTCAGTCTGACGTTCTGTAAATCAAGGAGCATAGAATATTTGGGGGAAGGTTCATAACAATAGCTTTACATTTTGATTATTTTTTGTTTAGTGAAAACATCTAAGACAGTGGAGAAATGTATTTAACTACATTTGTATATATGCATATATATGTATGCAATACCTATATCTTGGAGGAAGAACAAGATGGTGACCAAGCAGTACACATGGGAAGGACTCCACAAAGACCAGCGGAAAAGAACCAGGAGAGGGATATGCTACACTTCCAGAATGCAGGATTTTCAGCAGAAAGTTACATAACACAAATTTAATAAAATATCAGCAACATTTGCTGATAGACTCCCCTTTGTCACCGGCCCTCAACAATAACCAACTGTGTGAAGATTCCCAAATTGCTAGACTTAATTTTCCTAGTCCAGGAGCTAGCTAGGATGGTGGAACTTCTGAGCTTCAGAAACATAGCTCTATGGAACTAGCTTGAGGCCAACATAAGCACAAGTAGACTTGGCTTTCAACACAAGTCAATGGAGGTCTAGCCGGATGCCCTAGAAGCCCTAAATCCCCAATAACCAAGATAGCACCACCTAACAGTGTAGTTACATAATCTGGTGTCACCTGTAGTGTAATAAGAGGAAAGAGGTGGAATTTAGCTTGTCGAATATGTCTCAGTTTGATGTCCTCATTTGGAGGGGCTATGGAGATAAACAGCTCACTAGAGGCCAGACACACTCTCTGCTTTGTCTTCCTGCAAGCAAGACATATGGAACCATGCTGATGGAGCAAGAGCGCTGAAGCTGGAGAAGCCACGTGGAGACCCATGCCAGTGCTGAGATGCTTCCACCACCACTGGATCCACAAGAATTTCCACCCACTGGCCTGGGATCTTCCTGCATTCAGTAACATTGCATGGATTCATAAGTCTAAAGAGGAATTTATGGACTAGTACTAAAATATGGGTTAATATCAGACTTATGGACATGTTCTGAACTGGGCGGGAATGTTTTCTTAATGTACAATTGCTCTTTGATATAAAATTCTCTCTTACATGCATAGGAATGCCTCTGGATTTGTTTCTCTAGTCAACCCGGACTAACACAATACCCAAGAAGTGTGGCAATAACTCTACAGGGCAGCCTGCAATAGTCATAGATAGTGAATAGACTAACTCTCAGAAGCTGGGGAAGTTACAACTATTCCTCTTTCCAGGAGATACAGCTCTGCCCCTCCCTCCCCATCTTAAGATGCCGACCAAAAAAGCATGGATTAAAAAAAATATTTCTATAGCAGTTAATACACATCTGGTTGATTAACAAGGTATTGTCCTCACAATACAAACAGAAATTGCAACAGTGGGTTTTAAAAGTATGGGCAGGGAATTTGGACATATGACAAAGACTAAAAGGTTTAGGGCCAAGAAACTTCTCCTTGTTCACATACCAAGCTATTCATCAGTTGTCCCATAACTCCATCCCTGGTCAGCACCCCAAGCCACTCAGATAAACAACCTGCCCTTTGATTCGGTGTGGTAGTTATATAACCTGGTGTCAATTTTGTACTTGAGAGTATTAAGAGGGAAGGGTGGATTCTAGTCTGCCTAACATTTCATAGCCAATGAGGCCTCTGTGTGGGCAAGGCCTTCTCCTGAGGATTCTGGGAACTCCTGGATTTCATCTTTGAAGATGGGAGACATTCTCTCTCTCTTCACTCCCTGGGAAACAGCAACTGACAAGATACATGGAACTATGCTAGTGCCCTATGCTGCAGAAGCCGTGTGGACACTCGTGCCAGTTCAGAGATTCTCACAATGTCATTGAACCCGCAAGATTTCACACCCACTGGCCTGTGATCTTCTTGCATTCGGCATCATTACATGTGTTTCCCGAGTCTGAAGAGGACGTTATAGACTGGTATCTGACATATGGGCTAATGTTGGACTTATGTACTTATTCTGAACTGGGTTAAACCTCTCTCTTATACACATATGAGTGTCTATAAATTTGTTTCTTTAGTCTACCTGGATGAAAACAGTAGGCTATTGCTTCATTCCTCCCTACTAGACCAGCTAAGCAGGTGGAGGGTTTAAAAGGCCCCCAAATGGATTTTTTTAAGCTATGTATTTAATTTAAAAAATTTTTACAAAACAACCTTATCACCTTCAAACTACTTGCCATTACACTTAATATATTTGTCAAATCTGTGATTCCATTTTTGGAAATACTTTTCAAATTTGTCCGTTGGGATTTCTGATACACCTCCCTCATTTTTTTCTTCACCTCTTCTATGTCATCAAATCGCTGCCCTCCTCAACTACCAACTAGGATTTTTTCCCCTTGGGATCACATGTTATGCAATCTTTTCAAAACCTCTAAATAGAAAAGGTAATTAAAGTCTGACCTGTTGGAATGAACTCCAAATGCACTATCCGCCTCACAGTAAACAACAACAACAAATTTGATTTCACTTGATGAGCATTCTTTGGTGTCTTCCACTGGTTCATATATCCTGATCAGGAAACATAATTTCAAAGCTACACACTGTACTCTTAAATTGGCCATCACAAATTCGAGGTTCAAGCAAAATTGCTTTCACGACAAAACTCACTGTGATCAGAAGGAATCTTCCCAGGAGACATCACTGGGTGAACTAACTCAATGCTTGCCTAATGGGAAAAAAAGTGCATATTACAAAAACTTTTCCCAGTGGAGCTTTTCCCGTTTCTTTTGGTTGTGTTTTGGGTTTTTTTTGGGGGGAGAGGTACCCCCACAGACCCGTTCTTCCAGTCCTATTTAGTCACGTCCATCATCCAGAAAAGAGAGAACCCCAACTCCTCTGACCTTGTTTACTAGAGGTCTGTCATCTTTAGATATTTAACCTAAATCATAAAAATTCAGGAGTCTCAGCCATACCAGGTACCAAAACCATTCCACTAGTCTTAATATCAACCCTACTCTTACATGTTATAAAATCATCACACTACCAGACACTGTCCCCAACTGCTCAAAAACTCCTGATCCACACACCCTTAGCTTCCCCAAGGACAAGGTTTAGACAGCAGATGTTCTTTTGCTGGCATTGTTGTTGCTCTGTGTTCTATCATTCCTATAATCCCTCCATATCTAAAACAAATTGTGCACTCTTCTTATAATTCATCCTTAATCAGGACTTCATTATGTGCTGGTATACGTAAGAACTGGGGGGTGGGGGGTAATGTTAATTTACTTTTTTTGCATTCACTTAAATTTGTTTTCCAGTTTTTGAACCCATCATCAATCCAGAAGTTAGCACCCACATCAGAGACAATGCTCCTGGGCAAAACTTAGAGCCAAAACAAACATATATAAAGAGCTCTCACGATTCTTACTCTAGTATCATTTTTTCTATTATTTTTTAAAACTTTACGTTTACCCTTTCCTTCTTTAATATTTAAAGGTTGATTTCTTATCCCTTTTAACCTATCTTTTATTTGTCCCCTTCTTTTATTCTCTTCCAACATTTTCTTTCTATCTCATTCTAATGAAAATAAAATCTAACACTATTCTTAAAATTTATTATCTTTTCCCCTGATCTATTAGCATTACCCATTTTCTGGTCATAGCAACAAGTACATTTGGGAAACCTAATTTCCTTTCATTTAACCTACAAAATAACACTACAGGATCTCTCACTTTTTTTGCTTACTTTTTCTTTGTTTCTCCCTCCTCCAACACTTCGTCTTCTACTTTTTAATCTACCCAAATAAAACCTAATCTAACACTCTCCCTCATACAGTTCATACTGTCCACTGCCCCCTCTACTGTACTATCTAACAGAGTTAAACACACACACACACACACACACACACACACACACACAAGAAAGAGAAACGAACAACCAAATTCCAAACAGAACTAAATGCAATGTCTGAAACTGAACAGGCTATGGAATTACCAGAGAAATATATTAAAAGAATAATGATAGCACTCATACAACAGATGAAGGGAGAGACTGAGAGGAAAAGTAAAACAATAGAAAAAAGCTGGTAAGTTCACTATATGCCACAGAATAAAAAATTAAACAATACAATAGCAGCATTACAAAACACTCTAAAAAGGAAGCAGAAGAGAAGAGAGAGAAACCTGAGTTAGTGGGCTTGAAGATAAATCTGTCGACTCCAAGTAAAATAAAATGCAAAAGAGAAATAGAAAAACTTTAAGAACAATGTAGGATGCAATCAAGAGGAACAACATATCTAATGGGAATCCAGAACAGGAAGGAAAAAAATACATACAAACAAGGAATAGTATTAGAATTCTCTTAAGAAAAATTTCCTCAATGTCTAAGGATGAAATGATAATTATTCAGGAAGCCAAAAGAATTACAATCAGGAGAAACCCCAAATGGAAAACTACCCTGCACAACGTATTCACTATGTCTAATATCAATTGGTAAGGGAAGAAAATGTAAGTGAAGATAGCAACAACAACAAAAAAGAACAATTATATACAATGGGTCAAAATAGCATAACTTCAGATTTCTCAATGGAAACTATGCAGGCAAGAAGAAAATAGAGTGAATTACACAGAACACTGGAAGAAAAAACTGTGAACTTACAATATTTTACCCAGCAAAAATATCACTCAAAGATGATGGAGAAATAAAAGCATTGTAAGAGAAGAAGAAATTCAAAAATTCACATATAGATTGTGATAAGAGTTGTATGAATCCCTAATAAAATGATTTTTAAAAGAATTTAAAAGAATTCACAAGAACAAGACCACCACTCTGTTAAAAAAAAAACAAACCCAAAATCCAGTGAAATACTATGGCCATCAATAACACCATCACATTTATTTGAAACCAACATAAAGACAATTCCTAACAAAAATAAACATACCCAGAGCGACACTGAAAGCAATAAATTAATATAGGAAAAACAATGAAACTATGAAAATACACATTAAAGACACACAAAACATTAACAAATGTAAAGAAAAATGTCGGTAACAAATATATACCTGTCAAGAATCTCACTGAATGTCAATGGACTAAATTCACCCATAAATGCATGTAAAACCCAAAGCTATCCACATCATCGATGAGAAAGCTGTAACAAATATAAGTATTCTATTGCAGCTCATGCAGAGACCACTAAGTACAATGAAAGAGGAACACACAGAGGAAGACAAGATAGATGACTAGAACATCTAGAATTACATCACTTATGCAAAGTGAAATATTTTATCAGCAGATTAAAATGAGAGCCCACAAACTGGCATGGGGGTAGGGGGTTACCAACAACATATCACACAAAGATCTAATCTTCAAAATGTACAGAACTCTACAACAACTCAATAAGAAAATGACAAACTAACTAATTAAGAAGAGGGGAAAAGACATAAGCAAACATTTCTCCAAAATGAAGTACAGATGCTAACAAACATAAAAAATGGTTGTGATGACTAGTCATCAGGAAGATGCAAATTAAAACCTCAACAAGATAGCACTTTATACCCATAATACTAGCCCAATTAAACAACAACAAAACAAAACCCACAGGAAACAACAAATGCTGGAGAAGATGTGTAGACGTTGGAACTAGTATTCAGTATAGTGGACTAGTAAATAAAGCACCATGGAAAATGATATGGCAGTACATACACAACTGGGAACAGAAATTCCATATGCCCCATCAATACTACTATTAAGTTTATACCCCAACGAAATGAGACACAATATGTGTAATTGTATGCTTTCCCATATTCAAAGCAGCACAATTCACAATAGCAAAAACTGGAAGCAGACAAATGTCCCATAGTGGAAGCATGAATTAAGAAACTATGGTGTGTACACATAATGGAAAACAATGCATTCCTAAAAACAACAACAAAAACCATGAACCATGCATCATCTCCCTTGTGTGCACTTTGTAAGAATCACCTCAAACAAGGAGACCTCACATTGGCTGGGTCACTCTGTCAAGAAAGGGGAAAAGGGGAAAGACTTTCCATTTGATGCTGTACAACAGTGAGAGAAGGCTCTGACAAATGAGCAGCCCCCCCACAGGAATGAAGGGAGAACCTTACTGGAACATCAAAGTAAGACCAGGGGACGGGGGCAACTACATTTGAAAGGAGGTGTTGATATTTTTGTTGCTGGGTTTGGTTGGTAAATGAGGAGGAGCAACCTCACTTCGTGAGGGATGCTAAACAATAATTGTTGGGAACCTAAGTGGTCAATAAACTGATTTTATGTTCCAGGGTTGACACTAATAATATGTTTCTACCCAACCCTGGATGAACTATGCTATGGAGTAAACACTATGATGACTGTAGATGTTGGCCTTACAGGCCAAGGGCCACATCAGGAGGACACAGAGTAGAAGCCCTACTGAATGCACTGAGCAATACACCAAATCTACCTGTACCCTTGATTAAGGATTGAACTGTTTTTAAGGCAGGGGAGGGAAAAACTGTGGAAATGTTGGTCATTGGACATCCCTGGCTTAGTGGGTGTCCAATGCAGTGACACTGAGAACCACCAAATATTTAATACCTCAATGCGTTCCTTGCAATAATATGAACAGTTTTAATCTGATAGGCAAGTACCTGCACTTGTAACAACTGATAAAAGTAAAATTTCCCTAACACCAAGAACCATGCTCAGTGTAAGCAGAGGTCATTCAATTAAGAAATCTTTCTGTACAAAGCAACAACTCGTGGATTGCACCTCAAAGTTATATACTTGCATAAACCCCTCATATCAACAGTATCTTAAATTCTATGTCATTGGATAAATTATTGATGCTATCAATGCAATCACATCTGAGGGGGCTTTGTTTTACGCCTTTTTGTTGTTGCTGCTGCTGTTGTTGTTGTTGTTGGTGGTGGTGGTGGTGGTGGTGGTCTTTTTGTCATAATATGACCACCAAAGTAAACCAGAGCAGATGGATTATAGGCTCCCACTTAACTCTATTCCCAATCCAAGAACAGTTAGTTCTGATAACAGGGCATGCTCAATACTGACTTTAATGAAACAATCACTGAAGGTAAGGGAGCTACAGCAGTGTGGTGAAGAAAGCACATGGCGCCCCGCTAACAATTGGAATAGTGTCTGGGGTCTTAACGGTTTGTATTCAAACAGTCACTAATCTAAGTGAGGTGTCAACTAAGTCCACATGGATGAAGCACATGTGTGATGCAAAGATAACAAAATCCAAATATGGTGAGGGAAAAATAGCAAAGTTTAATTGTGAAAAACAAAACAAAAAAATTTATAGGAAAGTATGTAGGACAGTGGGGACCCCAAATCCATCTGGAAACCATCTAGTGAGAGTAAATCTCTGGCATATCCTCTTTAAACACAGGAAAGGGTCTAGAACAGCTTTACTATCAGCCAGAGATCATTGTAATCCTGATTATGTTCAATCACACCATAGTATAATATGATACTTTTTCAGTTAACCTCTCTCTTGACTCAACATGAATTTGCTGTAGCTTCAAGTATTCCTCACTTTATCCACTACAGTAATTTCTTCTCTGGCTTTTAAGATTTTTTTGGGGGGGGAGGGGCATTTAAGATATTGTTGGTGGTATTTTCTTTATTAATCTTTATTTTTATTTTTATCTTTATATTCTTATTTTCTTCTTCTTGCCGGTTTGTTTTGGTTTCTGTTGGGTTTCCCAGACTGTGAAGCACAGGAGTAGATGCATAGAAACAATAGGTAATGCAATGATTTAGGGGGGATGTGTGAAGGGAAGGCGGGGACAGTGAGGGAATTGGGGGAGCATACAGTAAGTACAGGAGGGGGAAGAAGCACTTGTAATGATTGTGATGATGTCTATGCAACTCATTTTAAAAGCAATTTATCTCTACATAGAAGCGTGTGATATTTGAATACTGTATGAAGAATATTGCTACTAAAACAAACAAATAGAAGCCAAAGTTGACCAATGATTACCGTGGTTGAAGGAGAAAGCACTGTTGCTTAGGGATCATTGAGTTTGATGGTTGTGGATGAATTTGGAAAAGGATACGAATAATCATTGTACAACATGAAACATTTTAATTAATGGCACTGAATTATACATGTAGAAGTTGTGTAATTGGAGAATGTTTTGTTGTGTATATTTTTGCTACAATTACAAAACTTAATTCATGAATAATAATGACTACAAGGAAGAAGAAAATGTTCTAAAATTGAAAACGGTGATAACTTCACAACTATTCTTGACATGATTGAATTATTGAATTGTATGACATGTGGATGACATACTAATAAAACTGTTAGAATATTTATCCCTATCAATATCTGTCATATCTATCTATCTATCATTTATCTATCACTATCAGTATGGTAGTTACACAATTTCAGGTCAAATTGAAAATATATAATGTGGTAAAATCTAGCCTGTCACTGAGGTCACAGATTGATGGTACCTCCTTGTGGGCATGGTTTTCTCATAAGGAGGAACATTGGAACCCACTCCCACCCCCAACTCTGTGTCTTCATCTTTATGCTGTAGAGACATTGGATCCACAAGAGTTTGTACCTACCATCATGTGATATTCCTGCATTCGGCATCATTGCATGTGGCTGCATGAGTCCAAAGAAGAACTATGGAATAGTATCGTACTCATGGACTTGAGTTGGACTGGGCTGGGATGTTTCTGTCAATATGTAATTACTTCTTCATATAAAGCTATTTCTTACACATATTTGAGTGACTGGTTTGAATTCTCTAGACAACCAGGCCTAACACAAGCAATCTCTCTGTCAATCTGTCAATCTATCGTCTATCTACCTAGCACTTATGCCTTAACAGAAAAAACAAGTGTGCACCATACTGTTAGAGATTACGGGAATCAAGAACATTACAAAGATTATAAATGATAGGTAATCATCACAGCAACCAAATAGCTTCAACATTAAAAATAGTACCTAAAAACAAGTAGTCTCCTGTCACTTTTATTTATTGAGTTTTAAGAACTTGGTTCATATTTTGTATATAAGGCCATTATCTCAGTTGGTTTCTACAAATATACCCTTTCCATGACTTTTGCTTTATATTTCTTAGAAGTGTCTTTCATAGAGCCCATAACAAAATGTCATTGAGTCTCTCCTGACTCATAGCCATGCTCTACAAATTTTTTGACTGTAAATATTTATGGGAAGAGAACAGAAAAACTTGATTAATTCACACGGACAGTTTTTCAGTTAGCAGTCCAATGACTATGACACACAGATGACACCAATATGTAGAGATATTGAGCACTCACTGATGGATACAAATGATTAGAGCCTTCAATGTGGTTTATATTTCATTATATAGAAATATTTAGTCCACTCAAGTGGTTCCAAAAAATGTCATGAAAAAACAAGAAAATACTGCAGTCACAGAATTCATTTCACCTAAATTCACAATCAATATCAATATAAGAAGCAGGCAATAAATACAAGGTAAAAGAAATTTCTTTAAAAAATCATTAAATATTTTAATGTCATTGTTGGGACTACGGTATGGCTTACCCCAGCCATGTCATTCTCTTTCACCTAATATGGAAAAGAAATCTTGACAATGAATTTTAAAAGACCAATGAAAACTTAATGTATATTTGAATGATGATATAGGCAAAGATTACTGAATACACCATAAGTTTCAAGAACTAACAAATCTGTTTTGTACTCCTGAGAATTTCCATAGAAGTAAAGATGAAGATAATTTGTTTGGTTTACTTTTGTTTTAGAGGAATAGGGTCCCCAATTTTTTTTACATAATTTATAGACCTGTGGAGATAAAACTATCTGCTTTTATGACTCCCATGTTCACAGCTCAAGATGGTGAATTTAGGTCACATAGTTCAACAACTAATCGTTTCCCTTATGTCAATAGTTCTATCATTTTAAGTAGATTATAAAGGTATAGAGAGTATATATACACAGGCACACACACTTAGTCTAATTCTTCGGAAATCTTCTGGTATGTGACATTTCTTAATAGTTCATCAGCTTCTATTGCAAGTTGGCACTTCAGAGAACACAAAGGTCAGTTTGAGAAACTATTTAAACACTGAAATTCGTGCATGTAGTATAGTTTAAATGAAATATATATCATTTAAACAATGTATATAATTTAAACTAACTTTCATTTTGTTCCTTGGCTTTCTCAAGGCGCACAGAAGCTACATTGGGAGGACACTCAGGAGAAAAAGCAGTGGTCCAGGTGTGCTGGAACAAGATTTTTGGCTTTAGTTATCACTTAGCTCTCATGCTACAGCCTCGAGTAGCAAGAGAGGTGAATGTATGAGAGTACCATCTTCACTCACCCATTAGATTCTCATGGAGACATTGAATGTGGACACGGATGAGACTGTCTTCTTCACATAATGTCTTAATCACAGTCATGAAATAACCAAGCAGGTATAATTTTAAGCTGTAAACAATTATTCATGATTTCTCTACAATAGTAGAAAAGTGGAATAAATATGATTGCCCTTTCATTGGGCCCATATTACTCTACAAATTCCAAATTGGAAAGTACTGAGAGCAACTGGATTAAATGACTGACCAAATATCACCCTGTGGCTTGGGGCATGGGAAAGAAATCCATGCCATTGAGTGTAAAGCTCAAGGTGTTGATTTCCATAGTCCGGGGAGAACTTTTCAGCTTATTAAGAATATTTGTAGCCCCCAGAGTAATTTATTTCAGTGGACAGCACTGAAGCTGCAGCTCAAGAAGGACATGTCTGAGTAGAGAACATAGGAGCAAATTAAGGGGGGGGGGGAAGAGAGATAGTGGAACACATCCTGGCCCACCAGGACTGGAGGACAATATTCCCGTTCAGAGCAGCCAATCCACAGAGAAGACCATATGTCTGGCCCCATTATGAGACACAACATCCCGCACAGACTCATAGCCCTACAGGGGACAACACTGGAGACACAGTGTGGGAATTTCACCCAATCTGGTCCCCCAACAAACGGAGGCAAAAAACAAGAAGGTTGTGCAACAGAACAGCAAGGGGAACAGAGCAACAAAGTGCCCAGGGAATACCAAAAACAGACTTTGGGGTCAGGGCTTGGCACCCCATCAGACTTGACCAGAAAATACTCCTAAAGGCCAACAAACAGTCCTTGAATTAACCATAGGCTTTCCTTTGTTGTTGTTTTGTCATTGGATATTTTATTGTTGTTGTTTGTTATTTTGTTACTTTGTTTTGCTTTGTCTTGTTTTTGTGCATGTTATTATCTCCACATGTGTGTCTAAATAAGATAGGCAGGATGAACAATCTGGTGGAGAAAACAATGGGACTGACAGTTCTGGGGGGACATGGAAGACGTGGAGGTGGGGGGAAAGGTATTGGGGTTAACAAATCCAGGGCAAAGGGAACAACAAAGTGATCCAAATTGGTGGTGAGGAGGGTGTCGGAAGCCTGGTAAGGCATGATTAAGGGTAATGTGGCTGAGAGGAATTACTGAAACCCAAATGAAGGCTGAGCATGATAGTGGGACAGGAGGAAAGTTAAAGAAAATAGAGGAAAGAGCTAGGAGGCAAAGGGCACTTCTAGAGGTCTAAATAAAGGCACATGCATATGTAAATATATTTTTATATGAGGATAGGAAATTACATCTATGTGCATATATTTATAGGTTTAGTATTAAGGTAGCAGATGGACATTGGGGCCTACACTCAAGTACTTCCTCACTGCAAGAATACTATGTTCTGTTAAACTGGCATTCCGTGATGTTCACCTTCTTGATATGATCACTGAAGACAAAGCAGGTGAATAAAAAAATGTGGTGAAGAAAGCTGATGGAGCACGGCTATAAAAACATATAGCATCCAGGGTCTTAAAGACTTGGAGGTAAACAATCAGCCATCAAGATCAGAAGCAACAAAGCCCACATGTAAGAAGCACCTCAGCCTGTATGATCATGAAGTGCCAAAGGGATCAGGTATCACATATCAAAGAACAAAAAAATCATACCACTGGGTGCTTACCTTCCCAGTATGATCACTGAAGACAAATGGGTGCATAAGCAAAAGTGGTGAAGAAAGATGATGGTGTCCATTTATCACAAGACACAGAATCTAGGCTCTTAAAGGCTTGAAATTAAACAAGCTGCCATCTAGCTCAAAAGCAACAAAGCCCACATACAAGAAGCACACAAGCCTGTGTTATCACTAGGTGTCGAAGGGATCAGTTATCAGGCATCATCGGAACAAAAAAATCATATTATTATGAATGAGGGGGAGAGCGGAGTGGAAACCCAAAACCTATCTGTAGGCAATTGAACATCCCCTTATGGAAGGGTCACAGGGAGGAGATGAGCCAGTCAGGGTGCAGTGTAGTAACGATGAAACATACAACTTTCCTCTAGTTCCTAAAAGCTTCCTTCCCCTACTCCCCTACCCCCACTATCATGATTCCAATTCTACCTTACAAATCTGGCTAGACCAGAGGATATACACTGGTACAGATAGGAATTACAAATACAGGGAATCCAGGACAGTTAATCCCTTCAGGACCAGTGTTGAGAGGTGATACTGGGAGGGTGGAGGGAAGGTGGGATGGAAAGGATTACAAGGATCTACATGTAACCTCCTCCCTGGTGACTAACAACCCTAACATAGGGAGATATCAGACAGTGTAAGATATGACTAAATAATTATAATTTACAAATTATTAAGGGTTCATGAGGGAGGGGGTAGCAGAGAGGGAGGGGAACAAAATGAGGAGCTGATACCAAGGGCTCAAGCAGAAAGCAAATGTCTTGAGAATGATGATGGCAACATATGTACAATGTGATTGAAACAATGGATAGATGTATGGGTTGCTATAAGAGTTGTATTAGCCCCCAATAAAATGACTAAAATAAATAAATTAAATGTAATTAGGAAAAAAAGAGTATTTTTAGCATGCGTAATAAAAACATTCAATTCAGAGGGATACTGTCATTAGATTTACACTTCAGATTTCATGATCTCTGTCATGAACTTATCTGAGACAATCATGATCATCACATTTAGAGATGAAGGTGACCTAGACTAATCGGCAGATACACATAGTCTGGGATTTAAGGTGGTCAGACAACCCCCAGCAGCAGATGGCATAAGATGGCACTTTGTTGGAAAGACCAGTATCAAGTGATGCCATTCCAGCCTATATGTGAAAAAAGAACCAAGCCTGCAATGTCTAAATGACACACACAAATATGACTGTGTTTAAGTATCTGGAAATTGATAAAATCTATGGCTCTTTCTGTCAAAGCAGTTACTTATTCCCCTCAACAGCATCTGGCTCAGAGAAGTCCAGGTGAATTTGATTTAAATTTGGTTAGTTGTGATATAATACAGTGGTTATAACCAAGCAGAAAACGAGTTAGGGAGACCAACTCTAACTCTAGACCATTTTTGAGACCTAGGATATGAAAAAGAGAAATGAAAAGGGAACCACTGTTGGAAATTAGCTTTAAAACGCTTGTTTTGAGTTGCTACTTCTTAATTGTCAATAATATGAACAATTTTCCATAAAGCTCAATCTGTGAGTTTGGGTAAGCAGCAATTAGAGTGCTGTGTCCAGAGCATAAATGGAGATACTGAATTTGGGGATGCTGACATTTCAGATGTACCAGCGTCACTTGGGTAAAGGGCATTTAAAACAGTTTCCACGGTCATTCTCCAAATGCTGAGGCCCTGTTGCCTGTGGGAAGTGCAGGCCTACATTAGAATCCAGAGTCTCTATTCAGTCTTCAGCAGGTGTCTTTCCATTGAAGATGTGACTTACTGCTTTGGGTCCTCATTCCTACTCTGCCCCTTCTGAGAGAGATGCTGGCCGCAGTACCCTCCTCCTATGAAGGCATGAAAGGGCTGGGGTCACACAGGGTGCTGAGGGAGATTCCAGCTGGAACACCTGCCTCCTATGCTGGCTACAAGGGCTGGGGGGGGGGGCAGGCTTAAAAGCTGGCACTGGCGACCGCACAGGGCACCCCAATGCTGAGATTGGAGAGATGGCTCTTGTGGGGATCCCAAAGCCGTGTCCTAGTCTCCCTAGGAGGAGGGAACAGTGGTCTTTTGAGCTGCAGGCACTGTGAACAGCACAGGCTCCACAGCAATGTGGGGCTAGCCTGAAAGGGCAGCAGTGGCTCCAACAGGACACAGAGGGCAATGGTGCCCACCTTCCACACTGGGAGGAGAGCGCCGCAGCAGGCAGGCTCAGAGTTCCCAGCTGCTGGCACTGCGAACCCCACAGTGCACAGGGGTGGACAAAGTCGGCTCTGCTGGGAACACAAAGTCATGTAGCTACCCTTCCTAATAGGCAGGAACTTTGGCCAGCACTATGAACAGTGTAGGGTCCGGGCTCAGAGGAACACGCCTTGGTGGGCAGGTTTAGCACTCCCAGGGTTTGGTACTGGATACCCCATGGTGCACCATGGCAGAAAGGGCTGGCTCTGGCACAGGGTCCGGGCTATGGTGGCAGCCCACTGTACTGGGAGGAATGCACTGAGGTGAGGCAGGCTTAGCGCTCCAGGACAGAGGCACAAGGCTCTGCAGTGCTGGGAGCCAGCCTGAAGTAGCTCCCCTGGAAAGGCAATGCAGTAAGCAGAAGTGAGATTGCCTCCAGCCATGAGCTCATACCTGCGGGAAGTGCTTCCCAAGCAGGGAGTGGAGAGACAGTTAAGTTGATGGATGGGCAAATGGGGTGCTGGTGGAGAGGTTTAAGGCAGCAATGGGGGTGAATCATCCACTGCGGAGGTTGTCCAGGCAGCCATTGGAAGAATGCAGGTGAATTAAGGGCCTTGGGTGAATGGAGGGAGGGACCCCAGCTCAAGGGCAAATCACTGCCACATGGAGAGAGGGAAACTGTGGGAAAGGCAAACTTCTCTCCTAGTGGGGTCCCATGAGTAGGCAACTGCTATAGGGGGTCCCACCACAGCTGCGTGTCTTGGCAGAGCAGCCAAGCGATTCTAGGTGTGGAGTCCAGTTCTGGGGGTGGAGTGAGGCTACAGCTGGTCTCTGCCACTGTGGAGGAGCCCTGATGACTTGAGATGTCCCAAGAATGGAATGCTGACTAACCGAGGCCCTGGCTCAGAACAAATGCATGGGTTGGGGGTACAGTTCTCTACCAGGGGGATCTTTCACTCACCTACTCTTTCCACTCGGCTACCTGGAAAACAAACCCACCTTTTTCAAAAGAGCCCTCAGAGTGTGTGGCTCACCTGGTCCGCCATCATCCCTCTCCTAATCATGTATATTTGAGAAGCAGAAATGAGGTGACGTTCACAGCATGAAAACAAAGAAAAGCATTAAACAAAGGCAACAGGTAACTGTGGAACCAGAAATGCTTTGTCACGTTGGTTCTTTCAATGTGTTGGCAATGCTCCAAAAGCAATTGGCAAGTAAATTCAACCTTAAGATTAAAAGGAGCAGTATCACATGTACCATAACTTGTAATACGAAAATCATATTTAAAAGGAAGTAGACACAAGACCGATATAACATTAATAATTTGATGGATTTTCGTTTTCTTTAATCCTTCATGAACATAGGTTTATTATGCCTACAAGTAACACATAATCAAGGGCAGGCATGCAGAATTGTCTTCTTAGTTAAATGAGACTTTTTCTAACAAATGTATCAAATGCAGTTTCTTCCATAACAGTGGAATGTGTGCAATGCTTTCTGGACACAGTGGGCCTGGATGACTGTTCTGCACTCTCCCGCGGCATTTCTCTTACTACTCTGAGAGAACGAAATAGGTCTTACCAACATTGCACCCATAACAGACAAAAAGAAAGCCTAGTGAACATTTTCCTGACACTGATTAAATACTTTGATTATCAAGATCTCTGAATTATTTGCAGGCATGAATTATTTTCAAAATAACTATTTCCCTGAAATGTTTAGTTAACACAGTACGGCCCTGTGACATAGATGGTACACATTGCGCCGCGGACTGCAACATCAGCAGTTTGATATCAATCCAGCTTAGCGGGAGAAAGAAGAGGCTTTAAATATCTTTTAATCATCAAGACTCTTCTTCTGGCACTATATTAGATAACACTCCATTATGATTCACATTTGTCAGTTTATATTCCGGAAGTGGGAAAAATCTTCATTACTGCTAATTTGCTGAGTTTTAAAGTTCCACAGATACCTGTTCACCAGGGGGTAATACTGGTAGTAATTGAAATACTTGTTGTGTAGACTGTAATATGTAAAAATTTGTGATCATGGGAAACCTACAATATAATTGTCCCAGAGAGAAAATTAACTGAATTGTCATATTTAACGAGGTATTCCTCCTATCCCTTTTCCTATTGACTGGACAACAACTGGGTATATTTGGTAAATAAGGAATTTATTTGGAATAATGAAGCTTTTCTTAGCAACTATAGCTAAGTTTGTGAAGGTCTCCACCATCACATCTCTGTAGAGTTGCTTCTGAGAATCATCCAGCAATGCTCATTCTTCTGGGGTAAAATCCACAGCCACATTCTCAACAGTCACTGAATCCTAAAGTAACCCACAGGATCTCCTTCATTTGAGGAATAAGCAGTCAAATATGTGTGAACAGAAAAATGAGGCATCTAATCCTGAGAAATTTTCTTTATATTGTGATTTGACACATGGTTATGGGTTCTATAATGTCTACCGTAGGGTTTACCCATTATTCTAGCCATATATAATCACTTCTCCAAAAGTTTCATCTCATCCCATAGACTTATCAATATGAAGAACCTTCAATATTTTAATGAAAACCTTACATTACCTTTAATTCCATTTTTTCATACTCACTGTGTAAAGTCTCAAGTTTTTAAAATAATAAGCTTATCACTGCTCACATGGACTTCTCAAATCCAGGCTACAACCTAACTTTAAGAGTTTATAATATTTCAGCAATTCTCCACTATAAACAACATATTCCATAACATCTCTCTCTTTCTGTTTCTCTCCATCTCTCTCTGTGGTATGTGGGTATATGAGAGATGGGTGGGGGTATATTTATGGAGAGGAGGTGAAACACCTTCCACAGTGATATCTCTCTCTATTTATATATATCTATATACATATATTTATATAAAATAAGTGAATGTTGAAATATTAACAATTAATAAATACTTCAAGACTGGTATCTTATGGGTTTGCCAGTTTTTTGGGTTTTTTTTTTTGCTTCCCATTAACCACTTCATGAAATAGCATATGATTAACAACTGAAAGACTTCAATATATAATTCAAATGTGCTCTGAAGTATTCCAGATAAACATGTCTTGAGTAATTGCCTGAATACCAATGAATATGTTTAATCAAACACATGCAAATCTTGAAATGGTCTATGCTCTCAAATTTGGGAAACAAGTGTTTGTCCATAGACTGCTGGTTATCCATATTGTTGTGCATTCAAAAAAAGGAGATATTTAAATAGATGTGAAATTTTTCAAACAATATTTTATGATACACATGCAAAATTCTGCTGAAACTAATACAAAATAGAGCTGCAATACTCGATCAACAGAACTGCTTGGCACTCAAGTAAATGGAAAATAACTTCTGGAATTAGAACTTCTGATATTATGGGTGATATCAAATGGTTCCAGTAAAAGATTGGATTAAGAGAGTACCATAACAATATTCCCCTGTCTTCTTGTCTTTATGGTAATTGTTGCAGTAGGGAAAAAAGGAAGCTATTCAAACAGAAAAATGGGATGCTTCAAATTTTAAAATCATGAAATGTACAGTATATATTTAATATATTTTTGGGAAAAAATCATCTGAAACATTAAACATATGGATAGGAGAAAATCATTTTAAAAATCTGTGAAGTAGAAACTGATCTTTCTGGTTGAAAGTGAGGAGAATCTGAAGAAATAACTAATGAAGATCAAAGATTATAACATTGAGCATCACTATAACAACACACACAATTGAATTAACCAGCAACCCCAGCAGAGTTTGAGCATGATTTGAAATCAAGATTTATATATTACTGAATCCATCATCATTATCCTTGGAACCAGCTATCAAGAACTCAAAGCACCTATTAAATTGGGCAATCTTCTGCCAAGGGCCTACTTAAAGTGCAGAAAGCAAAGGTGCCATTTTAGGACTAAGGTGAGCTTGGCTCAATCCATGATATTTTCATCACCCCATATGCATGTTTTCAAATGGGCAATCAATCAGAAAAAATGTAAATTAATTCATGTGAATTTTATGATATTGGTGCAGAATGTTGAGTATACCACAGACAGCAAGAAGAATAAACAAACCTATCATGGACAATGGAGCAATGGTAGTACAGTGAGCTAACTGCTGGGTCAGTCCTTTGAAAGTATCAGTCATTTCACTGGAGGAAGTCAAAGTTTCTATGCCCATACATAGTTACAGTGCAAGAAACCTCCAGGGCAGTTCTGCCCACAATTTTAAAGCTACTCTGTTTTGGAATCACTTTTTTGGCAGTGAGTTTGTATTTTTTTATTTTGGTCTCTAGGAATAAGTGCAGGACAAATGCTATTAAAAATCAAAGATGATGAGGTATCATCCTCAATACATGGGACATGTTATGAATGGGATCCTCTGAAGAAAGAGACACAATTGTTTAATTTTTGAAAACAGTCAAGAAAAATAAAATCACCTTCAGTGGCTGTGTTTTTAATAATAGTCCAATAATGGTGTTAATTATGTAAGGCAAGGTAAAGACACTGCAAGCCTAGGCAGGATTTCATTCTGTTGTACAAAGGGGCATTACCAGTAAGGAATGTTTTTACAGGGCTTACAATCACCATACATAAATATAAAGAATAGGAATTCTGGCTTATTGACCAAATGGACACATTTCATTCAGACTCATTCTTTTGATGAGGCCATGAGAAGATATGTGCAACAGTGTAAGAGCCAAATCTACCATCTCTAAAAAATCTAAAGAAAATATTTCACTGACTGATGGAGAAAAGAAAACTATAGTGAAGAAGCAATGGTGACTTTAAATGTGCTAAGAAAGCATGTCCTTTGGTCGACCTGTATATCTAGACTTACTCAGGAAGTTTATCATCACTGTTATCCAGTGTTTGGAACCACATATGCATTTGATAGCAATAGACTGCATCATACAGCTCCATCCCTTGTCCCCCACCCATCACACTTTTGCCTTTGAATCTAACCTCGGGTTTCAGTGATTCTTATCTGACCTTACTCTGTATAATGAAAATAACCTAGGCTTCTGTAGTACTCACCATTTTGTAGTACAGCTCCTGGAAGAAAAATCAATGCACTCTCTAAATAGCAAGCAGAGACACTAGGAAATTTGGAGTCAGGTGAATGGATTTGGTTCACAGCCATCCAGAAGTTCAAATCCTTGTGATGCTTAAGTGTGCAAGACAGCAGTCCCACGTTTCTGGCTCCCTAGACTGGACTGTATTTTGTTATGTGTGGCCAATCTGCAACCTGAAACTGAAGAGGAGTGATCACTTAGGTATGTCAGTGTTGGCCTGAACTTCTTGCCCTAAGAGAAACCACCCTGAGCCACTGAGCTGAAGATTAGGATCCAAACAGAAGTATTTGTTGTAAAGACAGGGCCCACGCTATGCTAATAAAGTCCATTCTTCTCTTCATCAGGTCCCCTTCATTGACATTTCTGTAATAGAAGCAGGTATTTCCTAGTCTCAGAGGATTAATGGATTCCAGGTGTTCCCGAAAGGCAATTATGACCCTGGATTACTGTATAGCCTTGGGAGTTCAATGCTTAAGTTGAGTGTTGACCTAGGTTTTGAATGGTTGACTTTGAAGAGGAACCCTTCACACTTTAATTTGTTATCAAAATAGGTGAATTTTCAGGAAGAATCTGTTTTCAAGCCAAGTCAATATACTCATTGCTACAATATTCTTATGCTAGTTTTATTGCTATAAAAATATTTACACGACTTCCGGGAAGATGGTGACGGAGTGACACATACCAGAGGGACTCCACAGAATCCAGGCCAGGAGAGTTGCTCAGAGTGAAATTCAACACCACTGGATCGCAGGAGGTGCATCATAAAGATAAATAGGCACAGATCCACGGGGTTTGAGGGGCTGGGGGCTTTTGGCTTACCTCAGTGGAAGCCGGCTGGGCCTCGACCCTAGTCAAGCTGCCGGATCTGCCCAAGCTGGGACCATTTGGAGCCTGTAGCAGGGCTTGGTCTCAGCACAGCCACAGTTTTCCGCTACCTGCCTCAGGGCAGGGACAGGACGCTTGCGGCTCCACTGGCAGGGATCGGGGTTCAACTACATTGATGCTTCTGTTTGCTTGTCTGCTCTATATTCCCACACAGCCTTGGAGGGCTGTGCAGGGGCCTTTTCAAGGCACAGCCGCAGCTGCGCCGCGTGGTCTGAGCAGGGACTAAACCCAAACCCCCACAGCTCCATAGGCAGGGATTAAGCTTCAGCTACACTGTGGTGTCTGTTAACATCTCTGCTTTCTGTCCCCCCACTTCTCTGGGGGCTGCTCAGCAGTTTTCTTGCGACCCTTCTTGGGGCTCAGCTGCAGACTACCGCTGGGGCTTGGGGCAGGGAGTAAGCCCTTTAAGATCCACAGGCAGGGAATGGGACTCAGCTACATAGTTTCTTTTGCTTATCTCGCTTCCCTGTACCCTTGCACAGTCTAGTATCACTTTTTGATTTTTCTCCCCCCCCCCCTTGTTCCTGCCCTGCTCTCTCACACTCCATTGCGGACTTACGGGGCACTCCCATTGCCCTAGGGCATTTCCGCCTGGGTCACACCCAGCTAGGTGAGCTCCACCCTGCATAGATATCCCAAGGCTAGGGTAAGTCCTGCTTGCTCTCCACGGGATACTCCTCAGACTTCTCACCAGGTAGTTCCTGCCTGTGTACCTGGGGACATAAGGCAGCTCAGGCAACACTTATCAATATTCAAACCAATAGCGGGAACTTCAGCCCAGCCTCTGCATCACTGGGGCAGGCACTCGACCTGACATCTGGGGCACTCCCCTGATAGGGAAGCCACAGGAAGATAAAGTGGTAGGTTAATCCCGTAGCAAAAACAGCTGTAGGTTAATCCCATAGCAAAATCAGCTGTAGGCAAATCGAAGAAGCATTCCTATAAGTCTTCCAGAGAGAGACTAGAAAATGGCACCTGGTCCCTCAAAAACAACTCAACGCAAACAGCCATCACCCACAACGACCTCAATGAAAAAACAGGAGAAACAAAAGACCAACGCAGAAGATGTCCTGAACATAGCAACCTACATAGAAGAAGCAGACATTGGGATGCCATACAAAGACACTCTCAGAATGCTGCTTGGAGCCATGCAGGATATGAAGGAAATAATACAGAAAAAGGATGAACGGATAGAGGAGATAAAAGACATACAACAAAGGGAAATACAGGAGCTTAAGGAGCAGATAACGAAAAACAATAGCAGAATCGTGTTCCTTGAGAATCGATTGGAGGAATCAGCGAACCGCATCAGTGTTGTGGAGGACAGCCAAGCAGACTGTAATAAACGTGAACAAAAATCTAATAAGAGCATCAGAGAAGCCGAAGAAAACCTAAGAGCTATGTCTGATGCTATGAAGCGGAACAACATTAGAATAATTGGCCTACCGGAGGAAGACACAACAAAGAAGTCATCTGAAACAATAGCGAGAGAATTCTTGGAGGAAAACTTCCCCAGCCTAATGAATGAAAACCAAGCAACCATCCAGGAGGCTGAAAGAACACCAGCACGATGGGACCCCAAGAAGAAATCACCAAGGCACATAATAGTTAAACTATCCAACTTTGGGGAAAAGGAGAAAATCATGAGAGCAGCTAGGGAAAAGCAAGCAATCACATATAAAGGTTCCCACATAAGGATATGTTCAGACCTATCAGCAGAAACTATGAAAAAAAGGAGAGAGTGGAGTAACATATTCCAAAAATTGAAAGAAAACAACGCAAATCCAAGAATATTCTACCCAGCCAAATTATCGATCAAGATCTATGGAGAAGTAAAAGTCTTCCCAGACAAGGAAAAACTCAAAAAATACGTTACAACAAACGCAGCCTTACAAAAGATCCTCGCCGACTCGGTATGGGCAGAAGAACAACACTCACCAAGCACAAATAAGAGACCAACACATAGAACAACCTCACCCAGAGCACAACAAAGAGAAAACAGACCCCAAGATAGCAATGGCTTAAAGATGGAAAGAAGTCAAGAATGATACACACACACTAATGAGAAAGGAAAGTAGGAAAACTCCCAACACAAAAGGTATAAAATGGCATCACAGAGTCCGCACATTGAGATAATAACCCTGAATATCAATGGCCTGAACTCAGGCATTAAAAGACTGGGACTAGCATAATGGCTTAGAAAACACAACCCATCAATTTGCTGCCTACAGGAGACACATTTCAAGGCTACAGACAAAAATAGGCTGAGAATCAAAGGCTGGAGAAGGACATACCAAGCA
The DNA here is from genome assembly GCF_050624435.1 of Tenrec ecaudatus. Taxonomy (NCBI): domain Eukaryota; kingdom Metazoa; phylum Chordata; class Mammalia; order Afrosoricida; family Tenrecidae; genus Tenrec; species Tenrec ecaudatus. The sequence continues at coordinate 68,616 of NW_027457933.1, forward strand.
AACAGCAATACAAAAAAAGCAGGGGTTGCAATCCTTATCTCGGATAAAATTGACCTCAAAGTGCAAACCATAAAAAGAGATAAGGAGGGACACTATATAATGCTCAAGGGAATGATAGACAATGAACCACTAAGCATTGTAAACATATATTCCCCGAACGAGAGACCAGCTCAATACGTCAACCAAACATTCCAAAAGATTAAGAAAGAAATCACAGACTCAACAATTATACTGGGCGACTTCAACTCACCACTCACTGAGAAAGATAGATCACAGGGAACGAAACTCAACAAGGAGACTAGAGAACTAAACTCCACAATTAGACAATTTGACCTAATAGATATTTACAGAGCTTTTCATTCAAATAAAAAAAATTTCACATTCTTTTCAAGTCTATTCGAAGATAGACCACATGCTGGGGCATAAGGCAAATCTACATAAATTTAAGCACATTGAAATAATACAGACCTCTCTCTCTGACCACCGTGCCATAAGACTGGAAATCAGCAAAAGGAAGACAAAGAAAATAAGAGCAAATAATTGGAGGATGAATAACACTCTACTGCAAAAGGAGAGCATACTGGTGCAGATCAGAGACGAAATCAGGAAATTTCTAGAAACCAACGAAAATGAGCACACGACATACCAAAACTTATGGGACACAGCAAAGGCAGTCATCAGAGGAAGGTTCATAGCAATACAAGCACACCTAAGAAAAGAAGAGAGACTCATGACAGATACACTGATGCGAAATTTACAAAAACTAGAGCTGAGTCAGCAGGACAACCCTACTAATAGCAAAAGAAAAGAAATTATAAAAATCAGGGCTGAGATTCAGGAGAGGGAAAATAAAAAAAACTATGGAAAAAATTAATATTGCTAAAAGTTGGTTCTTTGAAAGGATAAACAGGATCGATAGACCATTGGCAAACCTAACCAAAGAAAGGAGGGAACAAATCTCAATAGCAAGAATAAGGGATGAAAGAGGGGTCATTACAACAGACCCTAATGAAATCAAAAGGATAGTTACACAATACTATGAAGGAGTGTACTCCAATGCATTCAACAATTTGGAAGACATGGACAAATTCCTGGAAAAACAATCCCTCCCTAGACTATCCTCGGTGGACATCAAGAATCTCAACAGAACCATAGCAATAGAAGAAATAGAAAAGGTTATCAAGGGATTACCAACAAAAAAATCCCCTGGACCAGATGAATACACTGGAGAATTATATCAAGCATTCAGGGAAGAACTAATACCAATCCTACACAAACTTTTCCAGAACATAGAAAAAGACGGCAAACTCCCAAACTCCTTCTATGAAGCTAGTATAACTCTGATACCCAAACCGGGCAAGAATCCCACAAGAATCGAGAACTACAGAGCGATATCCCTAATGAACATTGTTGCAAAATTCCTTAACAAAATACTAGCCAACAGAATACAAAATTATATAAAACAAATAATTCACCATGACCAAGTGGGATTCATACCAGGGATGCAGGGATGGTTCAACATACGAAAGACCATTAGTATTATTCGTCACATTGACATGAAAAAGTATAAGAATCACATGATTATATCAATAGACGCAGAAAAAGCATTCGACAACATCCAACACCAATTCCTGTTTAAGACACTAGCGAAGATAGGAATGGAAGGAAAGTTCCTCAAGACAATACAAGCTATATATGAAAAACCAACAGCCAAAGTCATAGTCAATGGAGAAAAGACTAACACAATCCCACTGAAAAAGGGGACCAGACAAGGATGCCTTGTCTCCACTCCTATTTAATATTGTGCTGGAGGTTTTAGCTAACAGCATAAGGCAAAGTAGTGACATCAAAGGTATTCGTCTGGGGAAGGAAGAGGTGAAACTATCGTTATTTGCAGTTGATATGATTTTATATATGGAAATTCCCAAAAGTTCCACAAGGGGAGTACTAGAAGCAATAGAGGAGTTTGGCAGAGTGGCAGGATACAAGATCAACAAACAGAAGTCCATCGGACTGTTATACACATCAGATAAGACCAGAAGAAGAGATCAAGAAGGTGGTACCCTTCACAATAGCCAAACACAAATTGAAATATCTAGGGATACACCTGACTGACAAAAAAAAAGATCTATATAGGGAAAACTATGGACACTATTACAAGAAACTAAGAGTGACCTCAACAAATGGAAGAATATTCCATGCTCTTGGATTGGGAGACTTAATATAGTTAAGAAGTCAGTTCTGCCAAAAGCACTATATAAGTTTAATGCTATCCCGATACAATTACCATCATCTTTCTTCAAAGAAATGGAAAAACTCATTACCAACTTCATATGGAGAGGGAAGAAGCCCAGAAGTAGCAGAGAACTCCTCAAGAACAAGGACACCATGGGAGGGCTTGCTTTACCTGACTTTGGCACATACTATGCAGCCACAGTTCTCAAAACTGCATGGTATTGGTACAATGACAGATACTCAGACCAATGGAAGAGAACTGAAAATCCAGAAATAAAAGCATCAGCATACACACAGCTGATCTTTGACAAGGGCCCCAAAAAGATCAAATGGGAAGCAGATGCCCTCTTTAACAAGTGGTGCTGAAAAAAATGGATATCAACATGCAGAAAAATGAAGCAAGACCCTTATCTCACTCCATGCACAAGAATAAACTCAAGGTGGATCACAGACCTTGAAGTTAAACCCCAAACTATTAGGGCCATCAATGAGGGATTTGGGACCAACTTGAGAACTTTGGCGCAGGGAATACACAGGCTATCAGAAATAGGGAAGGACACAAACACAGAGGAGGCACAAATTGACAAATGGGATATACTGAAGATAAAACACTTGTGTACATCCAAAGAATTCACCAAGAGAGTAATAAGAGAGTCCACAGACTGGGAAAACATCTTTAGCAATGACACATCAGACAAAGGCCTTATTACTAAAATTTATAATATTCTGCTAGATTCCAAAAAGAAAAAAACCAATAGCCCACTTGAAAGGTGGGCAAAGGACTTGAACCGAAATTTTACAGGGACAGAAATCTGAATGGCCAACAAACATATGAGAAAATGTTCCCGATCTTTAGCCATAAGAGAAATGCAAATTAAAACAACAATGAGGTACCACCTGACACCCTCAAAGGTAGCCCAATTCAAAAAATCAGAAAGCAACAAGTGTTGGAGGGGCTGTGGGGAGACAGTAACTCTCATCCACTGCTGGTGGGACTGTAAGTATGTACAGCCACTATGGAAATCAATGTGGCGATACCTAAAACAGATGGAAATAGAGTTACCATATGACCCAGCAATCCCCCTACTGGGCATATACCCAGAAGAGGCAAGAAACAAACCAAGACCAGACATCTGTGCTCCAATGTTCATTGCAGCACAGTTCACAATTGCAAGGAGTTGGAAGCAACCCAAATTTCCATCAACTGATGATTGGATTAAAAAACTGTGGTATATACTTACAATTGAGTACTACGCATCACTAAAAAGCAGTAATGAACGTATGAGGCATATAGTGGCATGGGAAGAACTGGAGGAAATCATGCTAAGCAAGGTAAGTCAGGCACAAAAGCACAAGTACAACATGAGCCCGCTGAGGTGAGAATTAAAATTTTTTTAAAAAAGCAAAATGGCATAGGGGAAAAAACTATTGTATACAAACATTTTAGGGGTGAAGACTGTGTAGTATGGAAGGGACCAGACCAAAACCAGGGATGTACATTGTAGACAATGGTGGAGGAAGGGGGGAGAGGAAAACAAAAGGATGAATATAAGGAAGAAAAGGGGAGCAGGGGCATGGGCATTAATCCACCCAAGGGGAGGGTATTGTTTATATCTCCACAGGGAAAGTGGGACCAGACTTCAACCCAGTGCCACAAGGTGTGAATGCAATATCCCGGCGTGGAGTAGGGAACCAGTGGAGAGGTCTGGGAGGCTGGCCTCAGCACCATAAATTTAGTGGATTCCTGCCCCTCCCCCCAAAATAATTTGCTCCAAAGGATGACATTGACTCTGCAGCTCCGGGAGACGAACATATCTGATCAGAGCACACGGGAGCAGATGAAGGGGCAGGAGGAGAGAGTGGAGCACAACCTGGCCCACCAGGCCATGAGGATGATGTTCCTGAGTAGAGCAGCCAGTCCATAGAGAGAACAACATGGCTGGCCCCACTATGAGAAATGATGCCCCTCATTGGCTAAGGGCGATACAGGGGACTGTACCGGAGACACAGTGTGGGAATTGCACCTGACCTGATCCGACCACACCGTGGCAAATCAATGGGGGAGTGCAGCAGAACAGCAAGGGAATGGAGTGGCAAGGTCCCCAGGGAATGCTGAAAGTGGACTTTGGGGCCAGGGCGTGATGCCCCAACAGACTGGACTGGAAAACGCTCCTAAGGGCCAGCAAACAATCCCTGAACTAACTACAAGCTTTTCTCTTGTGAACTGTTTTGTTCTGTTTTTTGTCAGTGGTTTGTTTTTGTTGTCTGGTTGTATACTGTTGCTTTGTTTTCCTCTGTCTTGTTTTCGTGCATGTTAGTGTCTCCACAGGTCTGTCTGAATAGGACAGGCTGGATGAACTATCTGGAGGAAAAACAACAGGACCGACAGTTCCGGGGGGACTTGTGGTGGGGGGGTTAGGGGGGGTAAGGAAGTGGTGTTAACAAACACAGGGACAAGGGAAAAACATGGGACCCCAAATGGTAGAGAGGGGGGAGTGGCAGGTCTGGTGGGGAATGATCAAGGGTAAGGTTGCTTAGAGAAGAGGTATACTCTAGCCCAGGTGGCGACGAAGCATGGTAGTAGGGCAGTAGGAAAGTCAAGGGAGATGGAGGAAAGAGCTAGGAGTCAAAGGGCATTTATGGAGGTCTAGACAAAGACATGTACATGCAAATATTTATATAGGAGGATGGGGAAATAGATCTATGTGTCTATATTTATAGATTAAGTATTAAGGTGGCGGAAGGACCTTGAGCCTCTACTCAATCACTCCCTCAATGCATGATTATTTTCTTTAATTAAATTGGAACTCTATGATGCTCACTCTCCCGACACAACTGCTGGAGCCAAAGTGGGTGAACAAGTAAATGTGGTGAAGAAAGCTGATGGTGCCCGACTATCAAAAGAGATAGTGACTGGGGTCTTAAAGGCTTGAAGATAAACAAGCGGCCATCTAGCTCAGAAGCAACAAAGTCCACATGGAAGAACATACCAGCCTGTGTGATCGAGTGGTCCCGAAGGGATCAGTTACCAGGCATCAAAGAACAAAAAATCATATCATTGACTGCACACCTTCATGATAGGATCGCTGAAGACAAATGGGTGCATAAGCAAATGTGGTAAAGAAAGCTGATGGTGCCCGGTTATCAAAAGAGATAGTGACTGGGGTCTTAAAGGCTTGAAGGTGAACAAGCGGCCATACCGTATTCAATGAAGGGGGAAGTGCAGAGTGGAGTCCCAAGGCCCAAGTGTCGGCCACTGGAGATCCCCTTATGGAGGGGTTTAGGAGAGGAGATGGGTTAATTAGGGTGCGCGGTAGTATCGATGAAGAACACAGCTTTCCCCCAGATCCTGGATGCTTCCTCCCCCCAACTACCATGATCTGATTTCTACCTTGCAGGGCTGGATAGGGCAGAGGCTGTACACTGGTACATATGAGGGCTGGAGAAACAGGGAATTCAGGGTGGATGATACCTTCAGGACCAAGGGTGTGAGCGGCGATGCTGGGAGAGTGGAGGGTGAGTGGGTTGGAAAGGGCGAACTGATTACAAGGATCCACATGTGACCTCTTCCCTGGGAGAGGGACAGCAGAGAAGGGGGGAGGGGAGACTCTGGATAGGGCAAGATATGATAAAATAACGATGTATAAATTACCAAGGGCACATGAGGGATGGGGTAGAGGGGAGGGAGGGGGAAAAGAGAACGTGATGCAAAGGGCTTAAGTGGAGAGCAAATGCTTTGAGAATGATTGGGGCAGGGAATGTATGGATGTGCTTTATACAATTGATGTATGTATATGTATGGATTGTGATAAGAGTTGTATGAGTCCCAAATAAAATGTAAAAAAAAGAAAAGAATTATTTCAATAAAAAAAACAAAAACAGAAAAACATTTACAATGTACTTTAAAAATTTACAGAATCATGAGGTATGACCAATGCTTTCAGTGCTACTATCTGTGTACCTTTCTACCAACAATTTCTTCCCCTTTACATTTCATTTTAGTAATCCCTTTTCCTGATTATCGGACTAACACCCACATCTCACCCATAGTTTTGGACTTCTAGGGAGAGATAGAAAGATAGTATCTTGGAATGCACTTGTGAAACTTTCTCCACCAGGAGCCTGGAAGGGTAGGATCACAAAACGAATGTGACGGGAAGAGGCTGTGAGAAAGTAGGGAGACATTAGCCTGAAGTGGCTAGTTGGATATGCTGGTGTGATGTCATTGACATTGCGCTTTTCAACCCCTAGTGAGTTTCTTAGTCAGGAAGTTGTGAAGTGGCAGTTATTTGACAGGGGTGTATGTTTGTGCCCCTATAAAACTAGTATGTAAGTCAAGCTAGTAGAAAAATACACTATTTATTTTTGACTCTGTCATGCCCATTCACCATAAACATCTGGAATATAGGACTCACCATTCCCCTAGGTCTTAAGTCCATGTTTCAATCGCAGAGCTCTGAAGCAGGCTGGTTAAAGAATAAAGTTGGACCTATTTGATCAACATTCTTTCTTTTTTTAAAAAAAAATCACTTTATTAGGGGCTCTTTCAACTCTTATCACAATCCGTACATCCATCCATTGTGCAAAGCACATTTGTACATCCATTGCCCTCATCATTCTCAAAAAATTTGCTCTCCACCAAAGCCCCTGACATCAGGTCCTCATTTTCCCCTCCCTCACCACTACCCACTCCCTCATAAACCATTGATAATTTATAAATTATTATTTTGTCATATCTTCCTCTGTCCCACGTCTCCCTTCATACCCTTTTCTGTTGTCTGTCCCTGAGGTAGGAAGTCACATGTAGATACTTGAAATTGCTTCCCCCTTTCCAACTCACCCTCCCTGTGACCTCCCAATATTGCCAATCACACCATTGGCCATGAGAGGATCATCCACCCTGGATTACCTGTGTTTCCAGTTCCCACCTCTACCAGTGTACATCCCCTGGTCTAGCTAGACCTGCAAGCCTTTTTGTAGGCCACTGGACATCCCCTTACAAAAGGGTCTTGGGGAGGAGACGAACCAGTCAGGGTCCGATGTAGCAACGATGAAAAAAACAATGTTCCTCTCGTTCCTAAATGCTTCCTCCTCCCGACCCCAGTCATTATCTGAATCCTTCCTTGATAAACATTCTTAATCTAAGCTTGAGTAATTTTAACTCCTTCCAGAAAAGGTTAGTTTATGAACACTGCCCCCCCCCCAAAAAAAAGAAAACCACTCTGAATGGTGAAAGTAACAGTCAAGAGATCATCAGCTGCATTGCATTGGATGTATCAGGGGATCAACACCTTTTTACAGTGCTGGAAAGATATTACCTTGAGAAAGAAAGCTAATGGTACCTTGTTATCAAAAGATATAGCATCTGGGGTCTTAAAAGCTTGAAGATAAACAAGTGGCCATCTAGCTGAGATGTATCAGCCCACATGGAAGAAGTACACTAGCCAGTCTGAATAAGAGGTGCAAAAGAGACCAGTTATCAGACATCAAAGAACTAAAAATCCTATCAGTGGGTTCACACCTTCCTGATATGATCAATGAAGACAAACGTGTGCATAAGCAAATGTGGTGAAGAAAGCTGATCTTGCCCGGCTATCAAAAGATATAGCATCTGGGGTCTTAAAGGCTCGAAGATAGACAAGTGGCCATCTAGTTCAGAAGCAACAAAGCCCACATGGAAGAAACATATCAGCCTGTGTGACCAGGAGCTGTCGAAGGGATCAGGTATCACGCATCAAGAAACAAAAAATCATATCATTGTTAATGTGGGTGAGTGCAGAGGGGACGCTCAAAGCCCATCGGTAGCCAACTGGACACCCTCTTACTGAAGGATTGTGGGGAGGAGATGAGCCAGTCAGGGTGCAGGGTAGCAACGATGAAACATATAACTTTCCTCTAGTTCTTAAATGCTTCTCCCCCCTCACTATCATGATCTACCTTACAAATCTGGAGAGGCCAATTCTACCTTACAAATCTGGCTAGACCAAAGGATGTACATTGATACAAATAGCAACTGGAAACACAGGAAATCCAGGACAAATGACTCCTTCAGGACCAGTGGTGAGAGTAGCAATGCCTGGAGGGTGGAGGGAATGTGAGGTAGAAAGGGGCAACTGATTACAAGAATCTACGTATAGCCTCCTCCCTGGGTGATAGACAGCAAAGAAGAGGGCAGTGGGATACATCAGACAGTCCCTGTGAATGCTTGGCCAACACATGCCACTTATCCCTGTGGGAGTTTTTCTGACACCTCCTTCTAAAAAGTCAAAAGGTCAGAAGAATCATGAGGCTCCACTTTTATGGTCTGTATTCGTACTGAAAATCAAGATCAAGCTAGCTTTTTCCCTGACTCTCCACAAGAGTTTCTATCCTCCCTGAGCTCACCTTAGGACACCTGCGGTAACTTTTCCAGGTGTACCGTCCCAGTCAAACAACCCAGCTGACCCCGCTAAGTCCCTGCCCCATGGAGGGGCCCCAAAAGGATGCAGCTATGGCTCAGTGGAAGCACAGCAAGAAATGTCAGCGGAGGAAGGAGGCCTACTCTGTGTATGTGAACAAGGTGCTCAAGGAAGTCCACGTGGACTCCAGCACCAAGGGTCATGGGCATTGTGAACTTGTTGAACAATGACACCTTCGTGTACATCACCCACATCATCTAAACTCCATATTCCATACTACTCGACCACCACCGCCTGGGACATTCAGACGGCTGTGCATCTGCAACTACTGGAACAGCTGGACAAGCGCGCCATGGCCGAGGGCACCAAGGCCATTGCCCACTACACTAGCTCCAAGTAAATTGTCCTTCAGCCTCACAACGTTCAAAACCCAAGGGCCCGTTTCAGGGTCACTTCCGTTTGCATCTCAGAGAAAGAAGTCAAACACGTTGGCACTACCTAGTGTTTGGTTTGCATGTTTCGCTTTGGTTTTTGACTCATGCATAGTTTATTTAGTTCATTAGTTTTCATGATGGAGACCTTCTTTTTTTAATACCTTTTGGGGCACTTACTGGACATATCCCACAATTCAAACATCTCAAGAAGAATTGTACAATTCGAACAACAATCCATTGAACATTGTCTTTTTCCCCATGATGATTAAATCACCTTTAAATGACTTCTGTTGTCACCATTAGTTCTAGTGCTCAGTTCCCTCCTTCCTTCATTGTTTGCTCCCCAAATCGCCTCCCCTTCCCCAACTCAGACACCACCCACCCCCACCCCAACTGGACATCCCCTACAAACCCTCCTATCATTTCTTATCTGTAGTCATCCACTCCTGTGTTTCATAAACTGAGAAACCATAACAAACTGAAACAAATTTTAGTGGAAAGGAAAAAAACAGTAAAATATAGATAAAAATATAAACATGGAATAAGAAAAAAGGCCACTATCAATATTTTAAAGCCAGCGAAGACGTTTCTGTCACAGACCAGCAAGAGATCTTGCCCGTAGAACAGACTCTGGTCGGATCCAGAGGGAGGTCAGCAGAACAAGACCCCGGGGCTCACCTTTGAGCTGAGGAGGAGCAAGGAGTCTAGGGGAGGAGGCGTCCCTGTGTGGAAAGAAACAAGGGAGGGGTTCTTAGGAGACCCACAAAGAGAGAATCAGGGAACCCTGAAGCCCAAAACCCCAGGTGGGATCCCTTTTCTCCAACAGGGACTCCCACCATTGACCACAACCAACCTGAAAGCGGGGAAATAGGACCGGTCTCAGGGACACCGGCCCACCTCTCACCAAGAGAAGTGCTGGCAGGGTTCCTAGGGGGAGAGAAAGGGCGCTTGCACCCTAGTCAGCTGGACTAAAATGGCCACTGCCCACATACATTTCCCGGAGCCCAGTGCCTCCCACCTGGGAGGGTCACTAAAGGGGTGCTCAGGCTATGGGCCCTTCTCTGGCACAGCGAGCAGAGAACGGACAGCGGCTTTCTTGCTCTGAGATATAGTTCCAGCTAAGACACCTCCACTTCTGACCCTTTCTGAGTGTGACCTGGGGTGGGAGGAGCTGACGGGGACAGGGAGGAGTAGGATCTCTGCCATCACTTCCTCTCAAGGAAACTCTTCCCTGCCCATTTCTGCTGAGGCAGCAACACAGGTGCCTGGTGATGGGGTGGGTGTGGCCTGGCTGGCCTGGGATGGGGCTGAGGGAGGGGCCAAGGAGAGGTGGTCCTCACCAGAGTGCCCACAGCTGTGGCTGAGACTGCAGCTGCAAAGACTCATATAACAAAGGCCAAGGCAGCAGTACTTTCCCTCATAGCAGACACAGTGCATGGGTGACGTGGGTGAAATAAAATCATGTACGTTGGGTGTGTAAGCCTGTGATCAGATTCCCTGGATGTGCATCCTCCTAACTACATGGAAACACCCAACAATCAAATCCTGAAAGGTGTTAATGGGGGTGAAGCAATAACTAAGGCCCTTGCTAAACCTTGTGGTAACGAATTATTCTGCGACCTAAAGCACTGTAGTGTGTGACTGATTTTTAGGAAAAGAGAAGTACCTAGCATGCACATCTAGGTAAGTTATATGTCAGTTTAACAAAATTTAAAAAATAAAAATTAAGCAGGAGCACTGAAAAGGGTATGGAAGAACGTAGAATAGAGAATGGTTGTTAAACTTGCCTGTCCTTAGAGTTGGAATTTGTACTATCTCCTTGTTTGATTTCATCATGAAGCTTTGGGGACAGTTAAACATGAGAGTTATGTTCTTCTATGGTGCTTATTATGATTCATGCACTCCGCTAATTTAATTTAAAATCCCTTGTGTTTCAATCGGTCCAAGAGGTCAAGTCTATGGACCGTGGGGAAGGCTTTTCCAAGTTGAGTTATTTTAAATTTAAATTTGTTTCCTGCAAGGAACTCTTGGCTGCCAGGACTCTCAGAACAAGTGTTTATGGGAAAGATCAAAGTGAAGTATTTCCCGACTAACTTGTATCCATAAGGATTGTGCTTCTTTTATGCCTGATATACTGGAATTTCTTTATGAAAGTTCAAGTCATATTCCAGAGTTGCTGGCTGAAAATGGAGATAGGAGAATTGTAACACTGTGTTACATTTCCCAATATGGTCAGATAGTTCCACAGAATGTACAGAAAACTGTCACCTGACTTTATCAGGAATCCACAAACGTCACTTATCAGCCAATATTTTCTGAATAAAACTGATTTATGTTTCAAGTTCTGATGGAGACATCTTATCAATAGATCTTGGGAAGCAGTCTAGATTTTCCAACTAAAGGGCGACTTCTCTGGAAATACCTGTTGTGTTAGACTGGGTTGACTAGAGAAACAAATCCAGGGTCATTCAAATATGTGTAAGAAAGAGATTTACAGCAATGACTAATAGGTAACAAGAAAACGTTACACCACAATCCAGATCAACCATATAAGTCTGATATTAGCCCTTATGTCTGATACTGGTCCATAATTTCCTCTTCAGATTCACACAGCACATGCAATGATGAGGAATGCAGGAGGACCATAGGCCTGTGAGTGAAAAATCTTGTGTATCAAATTGTGGTAGAAGCATTTAGGGCTGGTGTGGGTTTCCATGTGGCTCTTCCAGCTCTCCAAGTTACTCAATAGCAGGAAGGTGAAGCAGAAAGAGAGGGTAGCCCAGCTCCAGGGAAAAAGAGTGGAAGTTTGCAGATTCTACATGAGAAGGTTATGCCCCCAGGAGGCATCATCAGGTTGTGACCTTACTAACAGGCTAACCTCCACCCCTAGACTTATTTACCAAGTTGAAATGAAACTATGTAGCTACCACACCTGCTTTCATGTGAGTTTTCTGTTTCCATGGATAAATCTTTAATTTCCCTTTCCCCTACCCCCGCCATAAAAACCTTATTGTCATTGAGTTAATGCAGACTCAGATAGATACTATAGGACAGGGTAGAACTTCCCTGGTGAGTTTCCAAGAATGAAAATCTTTGCTGGAGTAGAACACTCATTCGTTCTCCTGGGGTGTTATAGGTGATTCCTAAGTGCTAGTCTTAAGTTAGCAGACCAACTTATACCCTCTTCTCAAACAGGGGTTTGTTCATTCATTGTAGATCCACCCCACCCACTATAGCATGCAATGAGAATCCAAAACTTTCCATCGGTTATACAAGCTACTTCCCATTGGGTTGCTCACCTAAAGTTAGTGATTGATCAGCAGAAGGAGATGTGCCCAGCCACCGCTACCAAGTGCTCCAAAAGGATGCCATTAGAAAGTCCTGGAGAGAGTGTGAAAAAAATATGGACCCAAACTCAGACTCACAAAGAGACCCTCAAGGAAATGGCCTTTGGTCACTCTCATGTCCGGAACTGAACTCACCCCCTACTAGGCTAACCCATCATGTAAGTAAGATCAAGGACAGGATTTAGCAGACAGGGAAGAAGGGAATCACGAAAGTATTGAACAAATATTGGCTGACTCGGTTTCTAATATTTACAAAAAAATTTTTTCATGTAGCTCCATTATCAATATCGGTCTACAGTTTTTGGAAGTATCATTATCTGATACTAGTATCAGATTATTACTGGTCTCATAGAATGTGTTATTAAGTCTTCTCTCTCAACCATTGTTATGTTTTTACCCAATTAACTTGAGTTTAAATAAAATTGCAGTAAAATTGGCACGTTGTTAGAACAAAGTGTTCTTGTGTAGTTGAAATCCAAAGTCCATCCACTTCCTCAATGTATGGCCATACAAATATATGTACATAATCCAATACCTCTATTTTGTGAATTAATATATTCACACATGCACACCGATATGTTTATACCTCTATCCATAGCTTTGCTTCCTAGATCTTTTCTGTATTTCTTTTTTCATTCCCCCTGTCCTACCATCACACTCAACCCTTTTCTGTCTCTTAGTAATACCTCTCAGCTAAATTGCTATTGCTCTAACATCCCCAGGATGTCTAAGTCCTCCTCATTATTCATTTAATTCCATAGTAGTTCCCCTATCTATGGAATTGTTTGATCACCGCTACCTCTCTCCACTCCCTTCTCCCCCAAGGCCCTCCAGAACAATTTGTCCAGTTACTTCCCATGCCTCTATTGGCAGGCAAAACAACAAAAGCGTAGACAAAACAAAAAAGAAAATATTGATTTAAAAAGGGGTGGGGGGAAACTAGGCAAAAAAAACCCCTCAAACATGAAAGCATATATAATCCTAGGTCTGACCGCTGACCTTTATGACTATCTCCCCACCAGTCCTGGGGGTTTCCGGAAACTGCTCCTTCTAGTCTGAAGTCTATTTTTGCAGCTACTCAGGGGCATTATGGCTCGGCTTGGCTCCCATTGCAGACCTGCTCTGATCCCTTATTGGTTCACACCACTGTGGAGGGAGGTGAGGGTCAGACCAGGCTCATTACACACCATGTATCACCCGTATGGTTCTCTGGCAATGTACTCTCCAGCTAGGGGACATCATGTCTCAAGCTGATGTTGGCCTTAGTCTTCTCTGTGTTTCTGAGCAGAATTTTGCAAACAATGGTGATAAAAAATTTTACCATTCATTGTTAATCCCATTTATTTTAACATCTCCAAATAAGATACATATAATTAAAAAGACATATTTGAGCTAAAAATTCTTTTAAATTAATTAATTTGCTTTCATTGACAATTATACCTTGCGACGATGGTGTAGTGCCCTCTTGGCATTCATAAATTAAAAATGTGAAAAAATTTAAGCAGTCCACACAGAAAGGAGAAAGAAAGAGAGTGAAAAAGAGAGACAGAGAGAGAGATAATATATAAAATTTAAGGGGTGGTTCTGGGTGAACAATGCACAATGAAGTTTGACGAGAGTTAATTTACTGATGAATAAACCTTGTTTGATAAATGAGATTAAGAGAAAAAAGTGTCATCAAATATTACATTTTATAAGGCAACAAACACACAAATCATGATGCTAAGCTCTGGGTTTTGGGTGAGCCCTTATTTTATATTAAATGTTATTCATGGTCTCTTAATTCACTTGGCTTTTGGATTCTCTGCGTACATTTGACGTTCTTATTTGCTAATATTTTCATGTGTGTGCCTGTGTGTCTATGTTTGAAAGGTGTTCCTATAGCTCCAAGTGTTCCCTAAGAACATCTCCTACAGCAACTTCACCCAATCCACCCCGGGTTTATTCTGCCTTCATCTGGAACAGTGGTTCTCAACCTGTGGGTCACAAACCCTTTAGGAGTCGAACGACCCTTTCACAGGGTTCACCTGATTGATAACAGTCGCAGAATGACAGTTATGAAGTAACAATGAAAATAATTTTATGTTTGGACTACAACACGATGAACTGTATGAAAGGGTTGTGGCCTTAAGGAAGGTTGAGAACCCCTGATTTTCTGCACTCACCAAAGGATGGATATTCCAATGAGAAAGGCTCCTGGAGTATAAATTTCACTGATTTAATAATGATGTTGGTGTAATTAAAGGTGATTACCCTTTAATCAGTCTCTCACGTTGCCTCCTTAATTTCCAGCTCCTGCTAAGGATCCAGGTGAGGCTGGACGCAGATAATTGAAGGTGCTGAAATTCAGGCGGATTTGGATTTCAGATCAGGCTGTGCTGTGTTGATCATCCTTGCTTGGATATTTTGTGCTTCCTGGAAGATAAGAGTACCTGGAACCTAGGCTCGGGGACCTATTACATGCCAGGTACCCTCAGCTAGTAGGTATGTAAGACAGGCTCAGGGAGGAACATAGCCTTTTGCCTCCGGAAGCCCCTGGGTTGAGCTCAAAGATATTCAGCCTGTGCTAACACGCTGACTCTGAAACCTCCACTAACGACTTCTTAGTTGCTGGTTTGTCCACATCCGGGTCTCACTTTCATTCCAGGGTATATTTAGATATCCACACACTCGGGGTGCCTGGTCAGGATTTAACCGATTAAGTCAGCGCGGGGTTGGCCACTGTTGTTATCACGAGTGACTCTTGTAGGACTTATTTCTCCAAGAGTGGAGAGCCCAGTGTGCGCTGAGAGGTCGTTCCTGGCACTGGACCCATAGGATGTCCATGGGAATAACATCTTTACACTTAAGGGTGAAGCTGCAGCTCCTACTTGAAGTATGTCTTGTGAGGTTAAGTGGTTGGTTTTCTGGAAACTCAAGTAGTTACAAACCCAAATATTTTAGGGTTAGAAGGGTGTGTTACATGTTCCTCAAAGCCGTTAATTCTGAGGGAAAAGTCCAATGTTGTGAAAAATG
This sequence comes from Tenrec ecaudatus, assembly GCF_050624435.1. Taxonomy (NCBI): domain Eukaryota; kingdom Metazoa; phylum Chordata; class Mammalia; order Afrosoricida; family Tenrecidae; genus Tenrec; species Tenrec ecaudatus. The sequence goes on from NW_027457933.1 coordinate 84,045, forward strand.
GAGATCACGGTTTCAAAAAATGGAGATCATGGTACTTTTAATTTGATACCACGTTCATCTCTTTTGACATGAGGGTCCCTGGGAAAGAGGGAATGGAGGGAGTCAAAGGTAGAATATCCATTATTTTATTTGTTTCATTAAACACGGATTCACTACATCTTTGAGGGAGAAACCAGGATACATTGTGACCTACCAATTAGTGAGCAAGTACAATTTCGCTCTTGGTCACCTTGGTTATTGGGTACCACATCCCTGCATATGTCTAATAGCAGAGAAGACTCCTTGAGTGTAGGACACAGTAGAGCAGATGACCACAAATGTTTTGGGCTAGCTCTTGGTCATATGCTTTTTGTCATATTTAAACATTTATATATTCCTTCATTTTGCCAAATTTCATGAACCATTTGTAAACGTTAACTGAAAACAGAGGATGTGTTGGTGTCTCCTAATTTTGCATGTCTACCTCTCGCAGTCTCTTACATATAGGTAAAATCTGGGAGAGGAGACAGGTCCACACACATAATTAGCAGCGTGAGTTATTTCGGTGTGTTAGGTTTGGTGCCTAGCTTAGGGTTTTAGTGTGCTAAAGACTGAGTCTGTACTTAACGATTGGAAGCCAGGTCCTGAGATTAATCAATGTTCCTGCTTCAAGAACAAGAATCAAGGGATAGAATTAGGAGTTAATTGTGATGATTTGAGTTTCAGGTGTTGGTGGACAGATTAAAGGTCATTATACTTAGAAAGTTTCTGCCTAACAGATTATGTTTTGAGTTGATTAGGAGCATATATGTTAAGTGATAATGATGTAGAAATAATGTTTAAGCATTGGAGTTTTCGGGGGTAGTTTCTGCACTTGAGATGTAGGGTCATAAGGTTAGGGTTAAGTTGATAGACTATAGTCCAGGTTGTGACTCTCATTCAAAGAATTGGAATAACTGCTTTAGGTTAGATTTAGTGTGTATGGTCATTGGATTTGTTAAGCACATGTTAACTTTGCTGTGACATCAGGTGATGCGCAGGGTGTTTGTAGTTCTGGAGGATGCATGACTTTTCAGCTAGTTATCAGTGTGCTGTAAGGATACTCAGCAGGTTAACGTATAAGGGTTAATGGTTTGGGAGATGGTGATTAGCAGTGAATGAGTAAGGATTGATGTACAAAGTTAATATGTGCTGAAATGTAGCCGAAAACATTTTTGAGTTTATCAACTATAGTACTTATGATATATTTAGAATCATTTATGCATAAAATCATCATTTTTCTAATTAGTTCATGGATCGTTTCTTGGCCTTTCGGAGTGTTTTCCAGTCCAGTCTGTTGGGGCACCACACAATGACTTCAAAGTCCAGCTTCAGCATTCCCTGGGGACCTTGCCACTCCATTCCCTTGCTGCCTGCTTCAAGCCCTCAGTGCTTTGCCTTGGTGTGGTGGGTTCAGATCGGGCGCAATTCCCACACTGTGTCTCTGGTGCTGACCCCATGGGCCATGTGGCCCTCTCTGTGGACTGACTGCTCTAATTGGGGTCATCGTCCTCAGGGCCTGGTGGGCCAGGATATGCTCCACTCTCTCCCACTCCCCCTTCATCTGGCCCTGTGTGCGCCTACAAGAAATGTCCCTCTCCCAGAGCTGCAGACTCAACGCTGTTGCTTGACATAAATTCTTCTGGGTGGAGGGGCAGGCATCCATCCAGTATTTGGTACCGGGACCAGCCCCCCAGACCTCTCCACTGTCTCGCCACTCCGTAACAGCGTGTCACACCCACACTTTGGGGCACTGGGTCGAATCAGGTCCCTCTCTCCCTGTGGACACACAAACAATACCCTCCTCTTGGACGGGTCAACGCCCCATACCCCTCCACCATCTCTTCCTTATTTTCATCCTTTATTTTTTCCTTTTCCCAATTCTTCCCCTGTTGTCTACCATGTGCATCCCCGGATTTCATCTGGTCCCTGCCATATTACACAGTCCTCAACCCAAGAAGGTTTGTATACAATAGCTTTCTCACTATGCCCCTTTTTCGTTTTTCTATTTAATGCTTACCTCAGTGGGCTCATGTTGTATTTGTCCTTTTGTGCCTGACTTACTTCACTTAGCATGCTTTCCTCCACTTCTTCCCATGCCGTTATGTGCTTCATACGTTAATCACTGCTTTTTAGCAATGTGTAGTTCTCCATTACATGTATATACCACAGATTTTTTATCCAATCATCAGTTGATGGAAATTTGGGTTGCTTCCAAGTCCTTGCAATTGTGAACTGTGCCACAATGAACGTTGGAGGACAGATGTCTGGCCTTGGTCTGTTCCTTGCCTCTTCTGTGTATATGTCCAGAAGGGGGATTGCTAGGTCGTATGGTAACTCTATTTCCATCTGTTCTCCATATCACCAGATCAATTTCCATAGTGGTTGTACATACTTACAAGTCCACCAGCAGTGGATGAGAGTTCCTGTCTTCCCACAGCCCCTCCAAAACTTGTTGCTTTCTGTTTTTTTGAATTGGGCTACCTTTGAGGGTGTTAGGTGGTAACTCATTGTTGTTTTACTTTGCATTTCTCTTATGGCTAAAGATCGGGAACGTTTTCTCATATTTTTGTTGGTCATTCTGATTTCTGCCCCTGTGAAACTTTTGTTCAAGTCCTTTGTCCACCTCTCAGGTGGGAAATTAGTTTTTTTTTTCCTTTTCAGAAGCTAGCAGAGTATTGTAGATTTTAGTAATAAGGCCTTTGTCTGATGTGTCATTGCTAAAGATGTTTTCCCAGTTCGTGGACCCTCTTATAACTCTCTTGGTGAATTTTTTTTTATGTACACAGGTGTTTTTTCTTCAGGATATCCCATTTGTCAAATTGTGCCCCCTCTGTTTGTGTCCTTCCCTATTTCTGATAACCTATGTATTCCCTGTGCCAAAGTTCCCAAGTTGGTCCCAATTCCCTCATTCATGGCCCTAATACTTTGGAGTTTAACTTAAAGGTCTGTGATGCACTTTGAGTTTATTCTTGTGCATGGAGTGAGATAAGTGTCTTGCTTCATTTTTTGCAGGTAAATATCCATATTTTTCCAGCAACACTTTTTTTTCTTTTAATTAATAAATATTTTGATTGGGGCTCATACAGCTCTTATCACAATCCATACATACATCAATTGAGCAAAGCACCCTTATACATTTGTTGCCCTCGTCATTCTTTTTTTTTTTTTACATTTTATTAGGGACTCACACAACTCTTATCACAATCCATACATATACACACATCAATTGTATAAAGCACATCCATACATTCCCCGGCCCAATCATTCTCAAAGCATTCACTCTCCACTTAAGCCCTTTGCATCAGGTCCTCTTTTTTTTTGTTTCCCCTGCCCTCCCCGCTCCCCCCTCCCAATGTGCCCTTGGTAATTTACACATCGTTATTTTGTCATATCTTGCCCTATCCGGAGTCTCCCTTCCCCCACTTCTCTGCCATTCCTTTCCCAGTGATGAGGTCACACGTGGACCCCTGTAATCAGTTCCCCCTTTCCAACCCACTCGCTCTCCGCTCTGCCAGCATCGCCCCTCACACCCCTGGTCCTGAAGGTATCATACACCCTGGATTCCCTGTGCCTCCAGCCCCCATATGCACCAGTGTACAACCTCTGCCCTATCCAGCCCTGCAAGGTAGAATTCGGATCATGGTAGTTGCGGGGAGGAAGCATCCAGGACCCGGGGGAAAGCTGTGTTCTTCATCGGTACTACCTCGCACCCTCATTGACCCATCTCCTCTCCTGAACCCCTCTGTGAGGGGATCTCCATTGGCCGAACTTGGGCCTTGGGTCTCCACTCTGCACTTCCCCCTTCATTCAATATGGTATATATATATATATATATATATATATATATATAGACACACACATATATACATATACACACATATATCTTTTTTTTTTTGCATGATGCCTTATACCTGGTCCCTTTGGCACCTCATGATCACACTGGCCGGTGTGCTTCTTCCATGTGGGCTTTTTTGCTTCTGAGCTAGATGCCCGCTTGTTCACCTTCAAGCCTTTAAGACCCCAGTCATTATCTCTTTTGATAGCCGGGCACCATCAGCTTTCTTCACCACATTTGCTTATGCACCCATTTGTCTTCAGCGATCCTATCATGGAGGTGTGCAGCCAATGATAGGATTTTTTTTGTTCTTTGATGCCTGATAACTGATCCCTTCGGGACAACTCGATCACACAGGCTGGTGTGTTCTTCCATGTGGACTTTGTTGCTTCTGAGCTAGATGGCCGCTTGTTTATCTTCAAGCCTTTAAGACCCCAGTCACTATCTCTTTTGATAGTCGGGCACCATCAGCTTTCTTCACCACATTTCCTTGTTCACCCACTTTGGCTCCAGCAGTTGTGTCGGGAGAGTGAGCATCATAGAGTTCCAATTTAATTAAAGAAAGTATTCATGCATTGAGGGAGTGTTTGAGTAGAGGCCCAAGGTCCTTCCGCCACCTTAATACTTAACCTATAAATATAGACACATCGATCTACTTTCCCATCCTCCTATATATATTTGCATGTACATGTCTTTGTCTAGACCTCCATAAATGCCCTTTGACTCCTAGCTCTTTCCTCCATCTCCCTTGACTTTCCTCCTGCCCTACTACCATGCTTCGTCGCCACCTGGGCTAGAGTATACCTCTTCTCTAAGCAACCTTACCCTTGATCATTCACCACCAGACCTGCCACTCCCCCTTCTCTACCATTTGGGGTCCCATGTTGTTCCCTTGTCCCTGTGTTTGTGAACACCACTTCCTTACCCACCCTACCCACCACCTCAAGTCCCCCCGGAACTGTCGGTCCCGTAGTTTTTCCTCCAGATAGTTCATCCAGCCTGTCCTATTCAGACAGACCTGTGGAGACACTAACATGCACGAAAACAAGACTGAGGAAAACAAAGCAACAGTATACAACCTGACAACAAAACAACAACAAACCACTGACAAAGAACAAAACAAAACACTTCCCAAGAGCAAAGCTTGTAGTTAGTTCAGGGATCATTTGCTGGCCCTTAGGAGCGTTTTCCAGTCTAGACTGTTAGGGCACCACGCCCTGGCCCCAAAGTCCACTTTCAGCATTCCCTGTGGACCTTGACACTCCATTCCCTTGCTGTTCTGCTGCACTCCCCCAGTGCTTTGCCTCAGTGTGGTGGGATCAGGTCAGGTGCAATTCCCACACTGTGTCTCCGGTACAGTCCCCTGTATAGCCCTTAGCCAATGAGGGGCATCATTTCTCATAGTGGGGCCAGCCATGTTGTTCTCTCTATGGACTGGCTGCTCTACTCAGGAACATCATCCTCACGGCATTGTGGGCCAGGCTGTGTTGCACTCTCTCCTCCTGCCCCTTCATCTACTCCCGTGTGCTCTGATAAGATATGTTCATCTCCCGGAGCTGCAGAGTCAATGTCGTCCTTTGGAACAAATTATTTTCGGGGGAGGGGCAGGAATCCACTTAATTTATGGTGCTGGGGCCACCTCCCAGACCTCTCCACTGGTTCCCTACACCACGCTGGATATTGCATTCACACCTTGCGGCACTGGGTTGAAGTCTGGTCCCACTTTCCCTGTGGAGATAGAAACAATACCCTCCCTTGGGTGGATTAGTGCCCCATTCCCCCACTACTCTTTTCTTCCTTTTGTTTTCCTTTCCCCCCCTCCTCCACCATTGTCTACCATGTGCATCCCTGGCTTTGGTCTGGTCTCTGCCATACTACACAGTCTTCACCCCACAAATGTTTGTATACAGTAGCTTTTCCCCCTATGCCACTTTGGTTTTTTAAACAAAATTTTTAAATTCTTACCTCAGCGGGCTCATGTTGTACTTGTCCTTTTGTGCCTGACTTACTTCACTTAGCATGATTTCCTCCAGTTCTTCCCATGCCGCTATGTGCCTCATACGTTCATCACTGCTTTTTAGTGATACGTAGTACTCCATTGTATGTATATACCACAGTTTTTTTAATCCACTCGTCAGTTGATGGAAATTTGGGTTGCTTCCAAGTCCTTGCAATTGTGAACTGTGCCGCAATGAACACTGGAGCACAGATGTCTGGTCTTGGTTTGTTTCTTGCCTCTTCTGGGTATATGCCCAGTAGGGGGATTGCTGGGTCATATGGTAACTCTATTTCCATCTGTTTTAGGTATCGCCAGATTAATTTCCATAATGGCTGTACGTACTTACAAGTGCAACAGCAGTGGATGAGAGTTCCTGTCTCCCCACAGCCCCTCCAACACTTGTTGCTTTCTGGTTTTTTGAATTGGGCTACCATTGAGGGTGTCAGGTAGTACCTCATTGTTGTTTTAATTTGCATTTCTCTTATGGCTAAAGATCGGGAACTTTTTCTCATATGTTTGTTGGCCATTCGGATTTCTGTCCCTGTAAAATTTCGGTTCAAGTCCTTTGCCCATCTTTCAAGTGGGCTATTGGTTTTTTTTCTTTTTGGAATCTAGCAGCGTATTGTAAATTTTAGTAATAAGGCCTTTGTCTGATGTGTCATTGCTAAAGATGTTTTCCCAGTCTGTGGACTCTCTTATCACTCTCTTGGTGAATTCTTTAGATGTACACAAGTGTTTTATTTTCAGTATATCCCATTTTTCAATTTGTGCCTCCTCTGCCAGCACCACTTTTTAAAGAGGGAATCTGCTTCCCATTTGATATGTGTGTGACCCTTATCAAAGATCAGTTGCCTGTATGCTGATGATTTTATTTCTGGGTTTTCAGTTCTTTTCCATTGGTCTGAGTATCTGTCATTGTACCTATACCATGTGGTTTTGACAACTGTGGCTGTATAGTATATGGTGAAGTCAGGTAAATCAAGCCCTTTTTTTGAGGAGTTCTCTGCTAATTCTAGGTTTCTTCCCTCTCCATATGAAGTTCATCATTAGTTTTCCACTTCTGTGAGGAAAGATGAGGGTAATTGTATCGGGATTGCTTTAAACTTATATAGTGCCATTGGCAGAACTGGTATCTTGACTATATTGAGTCTTCTATTTCATGAGCATGGCATACACTTCCATTTGTTGAGGTCACTATTGTTTTCTTGCAATAGTGTTCTGTAGTTTTCCCCATATAGATCTTTTGTTTTTTAAGTCAGGTATATCCCTTGATATTTCAATTTGTATTTGGCTATTGTGAAAGGTAACACCTTTTTTTATCTCCCCTTCTGTGGCCTTATCTGATGTGATGGACTTTTGTTGATCTTGTATCCTGCCACTTTGCCAAACTCCTCTATTGCTTCTAGTACTCCCCTTGTGGAACTTTTGGGATTTTCCATATATAAAATCATATCATCTGCAAATAACGATAGTTTCACCTCTTCCTTCCCCAGACGTATATCTTTGATGTCTCTTCTTTGCCTTATGCTGTTAGATAAAACCGCCAGCACAATATTAAATAAGAGTGGGGACAAGGACATTCTTGCCTGGTCCCCCTTTTCAGTGGGAATGTGTTAGTCTTCTCCATTGACTACCAGGTTGTCTGTTGGTTTTTCATATATAGCTTGTATTGTCTTCAGGAACTTTCCTTCCATTTCTACTCGCTAGTGTCTTAAACAGGAATTGGTGTTGGATGTTGTCGAATGCTTTTTCTGCATCTATGGATATTATCATGTGATTCTTATAATTTTTCATGTCAATGTGATGAATAATACTAATGGTCTTTCGTATGTTGAACCATCCCTGCATCCCTGAAAATGAATCCAACTTCGTCATGGTGAAATGTTTGTTTTATATTCTTTTGTAGTCTGTTGCCTAGTATTTTGTTAAGGATTTTTGCATCAATGTTCATTAGGGATATTGATCTGTAGTTCTCGATTCTTGTGGGATTCTTGCCCGGTTTTGGTATCAGACTTATACTAGCTTCATAGGAGGAATTTGGGAGTTTGCCATCTTTTTATATGCTCTGGAAGATTTTGTGTAGGATTGGGGTTCGTTTTTTCTATAGTTTATTTTGTATAGTTTTCTTATTTTCCCTCTCCTGAATCTCAGCCCTGATTTTTATAATTTCTTTTCTTTTTCTAGTAGTAGGATTGTCCTGCTGACTCCGCTCTAGTCGTAAATTTTGTGCCAGCATATCAGTCCTGAGTCTCTCTTCCTTTCTCAGATGTGCATGTATTGCTATGAAACTTCCTCTGATGACTGCCTTTGCTGTGTCCCATAACTTTTGGAACTTAATGTGCTCATTCTCGTTGGTTTCTTGAAATTTCCCAATTTCATCTCAAATTTGCGCCAGTACACACTCCATTTGCAGTAGAGAGTTATTCATCCTCCAATTGTTTGCTCTTATTTTCTTTGTCTTCCTTTTGTTGATTTCCAGCCTTATGACACAGTGGTCAGAGCGAGAGATATGTATTATTTCAATGTGCTTAAATTCATGTAGATTTGCCTTATGCCCCAGCATGTGGTTTATCTTCGAATATGTGCCATAAGAACTTGAAAATAACATGAATTTTTTTTGTTTTGTTTTTGGATGAAAAGCTCTGTAAATATCTATCAGGTCAAATTTTCTAGTTGTGGAGTTCAGCTCTCTAGCTTCCTTGTTGAGTTTCTTTCTCTGTGATCTATCTTTCTCAGGGAGTGGTGTGGTGAAGTCACCCACTATAATCGTCAAGTCTGTAATTTCATTTTTAATTTTTCGTAGTGTTTGGTTGACGTATTCAGCGGGTCTCTCATTCGGGGAATATATGTTTACAATGCTTAGTGGTTCTTTGCCTACCATTCCCTTGAGCATTATATAGTGTCCCTCCTTATCTCTTTTTTGGTTGGCACTCGGAGGTCAATTTCATCCGAGATTAGAATTGCAACCCTGCTTTTTCTGTATTGCTGATTGCTTTGTAGGACTTCTCCAGCCCTTGATTCTCAGGCGATTTTTGTCTGTAGCTTTGAGATGTGTCTCCTGTGGGCAGCAGATAGATGGGTTGTGTTTTCGAAACCATTCTGCTAGTCTCAGTCTTTTAATGCCTGAGTTCAGTCCATTGATATTCAGGTTTATTATCTCCATCTGCGGATTCTGTGATGTCATCTTATACCTTTTGTGTTGGGAGTTTCACACGTTCCTTTCTCATTAGTGTGTTGTGCATGTGTGTGAGTATCATTCTTGACTTCTTTCCATCCTTAAGCCAATGTTATCTTGAAGTCTGTTTTCTCTTTGTTGCCCTCTGGGTGAGGTTGTTCTAGGTGTTGGTCTCTTATATATGCTTTTTCAGTGTTGCTCTTTTGCCCATACTGCGTCGGCAAGGATCTTTTGTAGGGCTGGGTTTCTTCTAACGTATTCTTTGAGTTTTTCCTTGTGTGGGAAGACTCTAACTTCTCCATCTATCTTGATCGATAATTTGGCTGGGTAGAGTATTCTTGGGTTTGCATTATTTTCCTTCAATTTTTGGAATATCTTAATCCACTCACTCCTTTTCTTCATAGTTTCTGCTGATAGGTCTGAGCATATTCTTATTTGAGAACATTTATATGTGATTGCTTCTTTTTCCCTAGCTGCTCCCCTTTCTGATTTTCTCCTTTTCCTCAAAGTTGGATAATTTACCTGTTATGTGCCTTGGTGACTTCTTTTTTGGGATCTAGTCTAGCTGGTGCTATTTCCGCCTCCAGAATGGTTGCCTGGTTTTCACTCATTATGCTGGGGAAGCTTTCCTCCAAGAATTATCTCACTATTGTTTCAGATGACTTCTTTGTTGTGTCTTCCTCTGGTAACACAATAATTCTAATATTGTTCCGCTTCATAGCATCAGACATAACTCTTAAGTTTTCTTCAGCTTCTCTGATGATCTTATTAGATTTTTGTCTGTGTTTGTTAAAGTCTTCTTGGCTGTCCTCCAAGTCATTGATGCGGATCTCTGATTCCTCCATCGCTTCTCAAAGTCCAAGAGGCTGCTACTGGTTTCTGTTGTCTCCTCCCTAAACTCCTGTATTTCCCTTTGGTTTATGACTTTTACCTCTTCCATCATTTTATCCATTTTCTGTATTGTTTCCCTCATATCCTATATGACTCCAAGTAGCATTCTGAAAATTTCTTTCTGTGGCAGCGCCATGTCTGCTTCTTCTATGCATGTCATTATGTTTAGGACATCTTCTGCCATTTTCCTTTGTTTCTCACATTTTTATGTTGAGGTCTTTGGGGCTGATGGCTGTTTGCATTGTGTTGTTTTAGAGGAGCCAGATACCATTTTCCAGGGAGTCGGAGGGCACTGGCTCTCTTTGGGAGACTTGTAGGAGTGTTTCTTCGAACTGCCTATAGCTTATTTCACTATGGAATTAACCTACCACTTTATCCTCCTGTCATTTCCCTATCATGAGAGAGTCCCAGAAGGCTGGTGGGTTGCCTTCTTTGGTGAGCAGAGGTTCTTGCAACAGCTTGGAATGTTAATGAGTGTTGGTTGAGCTGCCTTATGCCCCCAGGTACACAGGCCACGGGCAGGAATTCCCCAGTGATAAGTTGGGCAGTTTCCCATGGAAGGAAAGAGGACCTTTCCCTAGCCTCGGGCAAGCTACACAGGTTGGAGCTCACCTAGCTGGGTGTGGTACAGTCTTAAATGCCCTAGGCCAAAGGGAGTGTTCTGGAGGTCAGCAGTGGAGTGTGAGAGAACAAGAAAGAGACAAAGAGGAGGGAAAAAAATTAAAAGTAAGACTGTTTCGACTGTGCAGGGAATATAAGGAAGAGAGGGAAACAAAAGCAACTATGCAGCTGAGTCCCACTCCCCACCCATGGAGCTGCAAGGCTTTAGTCCCTCTGCAGCCCTCAAAGACCATGGGGGACAGAGACAGAGATATAAACAAAAGCAACAATGTAGCTGAACCCTGATCCCTGCCAGTGGAGCTGCCAGGGTATGGGTTTAGTCCCTGCCCAGACTCAGAAGTGGCAAGCTGTGGCTGTGCTGTGAAAAAGCCCCTGAACAGCCTTCTAGGGCTGTGGAGGAACAGAGAGCAGAGATGTAAGCAGAAGCAACAGTGTAGCTGAACCCTGATCCCTACAGGTGGAGCTGCACGGGTCCTGTCCAAGCCCTGAGGCAGGTGAAAGCATACTGTGGCTGTGTTGAGACCAATCCCCACTACAGGCTCCAGATGGTCCCTGCTCCAGCAGATAGAGTGGCGGGGCCAAGGTCACGCCCCAGCAGGCTTCCACTGAGCTGTGCCAAAAGCCCTCAAAACCCCATGGGTCTGTGGCTACTTACCTTTGTGATGTTCCTCCTATGTTCCAGCAGTGGTGAATTTCCCTCTAAGCAACTCTCCTTGACTGGGTTCTACGGAGTCCCTCTGGTATGTGTCCAAATCATCTTTTTTTTTTTTTATGGATAGAAGAATTTTTATTTTTCTCTCTTTGTTAGCCTTTTTTTCTTCCCTACCAAAAAATGTCTTGTTTTCGGAATCCTAGGCTCATCCACCACCTTGCTACAGCTCTGTCCCGGACGCAGCCTAGCTTGCCCTGGAGCTGCTGCCGGAACCACACAGCCCAGCCTGGTGTTTCCGCAGAGGGTGAGCCGCCGCCGCCTCCACAGTCAGCCTGCCCTCAGCATTCGGCTCACACAGAAGGGACCCCTGCCGGAACGCAGTCTGCAGTCCACAATCTGCACCAAGCCCGGAGAGCCTCAGACAAGAGTCGAGCTCAGGGAGGATGTCAGGCTCCAGGGTGTCACAGAGCAGCAAGAGAAAGACCAAGAAGAAACCTGACACTTGGGAAGAAGCGAAATTTCTGGTGGGCTCCATGGCAGTCATGAATGGCATGCGAAAGCAGAGAACTTTTTGCGATGTGATTCTCGTGGTCCAGGAAAGAGAGATCCTTGCTCATCGTGTGGTCTTGGCTGCAGCCAGCCCAGTTTTTAATGTCATGTTCACAACTGGCATGCTCGAATCAAAATCCTCTGAAGTAGAACTCAAAGACGCAGACCCTGACGTTATTGAACACCTGGTGGAATTTGCTTACACTGCAAGGGTTTCTGTGAATACCAACAATGTGCAGTCTCTGTTGGATGCCGCAAACCAGTACCAAATGGAACCTGTGAAGAACATGTGTGTTGACTTTTTGAAAGAGCAAGTGGATGCTTCAAACTGTCTCGGTCTAAGCATTCTAGCAGAGCGTCTAGACTGTCCTGAGTTGAAAGCCACTGCAGATGCCTTTATTGACCATAATTTCCCTGACGTTTCCAAAACTGAGGAGTTTCTCCACCTTGATGCTGAGCTAGTAACAAGTCTGCTCAACCAGGACTCCCTGACCGTGAGCGCAGAGGAGGAGGTTTATGATGCTGCCGTCAGGTGGCTGAGACATGATGCGCCGAATCGCCAGCCTTTTATGGTGGATGTCCTTGCTAACGTCAGATTTCCTCTTATCTCAAAAAAATTTCTTATGTAAAACCATCCCATTTGAATCCCTCATTCAAGACAATCCTGAGTGCCTTAAGATGGTGATGAATGGAATGCGGTATCATCTACTGTCTCCTGAGGATCAGAAAGAACTGGCAGATGGAGCAAGGCCTCAAAGACCACAGTCTTGTAGATATTTTAAGCCAAAGTTGGAAAAAGGTGCATATGGCACACGATCCTGAAGTGAGAATGTAACTTCAGAAATTTCATTTGATGCATGTTTTGCTCTTTAAAATTACCTGTGTTGATAACTATTTTGTATATCCAACCACATGTTTTTAGTCTTCAAGTAGAACAGTTTAAGTAACTGAAGAATTGACCCCAAATTTTCAAAAAAAGTCTCATTCAATAAAGTATGTTATTCTCAAAAGCCAGCATTATTAGAATTCCATCACAATATGTTCAGTATTTATATTAAATGTGCCCACCCTCCCTTATTTTTGTTATAAAACTTTGTCTTGGAAATATTTTGCCACTTACTAGGACCTATTTATATTTTTTCATATTAATTATTTCTAATATAATAATTGCAGAGGCAGCTTTTGTTAGAAATTATTTACCTTGCCTCATGCAAAGTGAACAGTAGTTTATACTCTGATATAAGTAGGCTACTTATTAAATAGGATTGCTTGGTAATTATTTTTAAATTCTTATACTTGGCATTGTTCAGAAATCTGGAATGATATTAGCTGTCATTCATTGAGACCCTCCCATAGCTGCCCTATACCTGCCAGGAATGGTGGCTTTTCCTTATTATTAAATTGATTTCCGTCAGAGAACATTTTCAGTAGTAACATGTAATTTTCCAGAATTAAGTCAATATATTTTTTGGAGCTAATAAACTTATACACTATTATCTCTATATATTCCTTGGATTTAAATGATGACAGGAGGAATTACTGTATTAATTACTGGCTGAAAAATGATAGAAAAGGAAATCTTAATCTTTTTTCAAATATTGTCAAGAAATGACTTCTTGGCACTCTATTTTAAAGGTGAATCATACCATTCTGAGGATGCCAGGGAAGAGAGAAGAACTTTTAATCTATGAAAAGAGGATAATTGGATTTCAAATAGTTCACTGAGAAATTTAATTAAAAATAACCAGATTTCTTTTTTTTTCCCACAACTTTTGGAAGATTGCTTTATGATCCTGAGGGAAAGAGAAGGGTGAGTATGTTGGGCAGAAATATATTAACCATTGTGCATTTCAAGGAAGGTTCACCATTGCCATTTCGGTGTTCTAATTGGAAAATTCTCCTTTAGAGATGACAGACTATTTCTTGTGCTCCTCATTTTAAGTGGGGGCTCCTCTTTTGGCTTGATATCTCTGCATAATTTAGGCGATGGGTTCCGTGGCCTTTTGTGTCCACTGTAGTTTGACAAAATGGCAGGCCATTCTTAGGCCTGGTACACTCTTGATAGATTCTTATATAGAAAACCTAGATTTTTATTTTATTTTCCCTCTTACCATACCTATCGATGTTTGGGATATATTTCTCCTATTGATAATGGTGAGTTGGGTATTTCTCAAACTACTGACGTTCAGATGTGAGACAACTTCCAATTCTGTTTAAGACCGATGCCTCTATCCTTTTCTGGGAATTTTATTACATACCCTGAAGTCATTCAAGGCTCTTGTCTACATTTTCTATTGATTATGTATTTTATAATGAATGTTGGATTTTGAGTGTGAACATGGCAAAGGTAGGTAATTTCTTTTTTGTCTTCAAACTAGGACCAACAACTCTTTTTTAAATAGATTGTGAACACATGTTCTCTTAATAAGCACTTTCATAAATAATAGTATAATAGAGAAAAACATTTTCATCTGTTGAAATCTACTATGTGGTTCATTTTGCATAAGCATGAATAGGAATGTAAGACAGGTGTAACAGTACTAAATAAAAAGAGGAATGAAAATAATGAAGTCATCTTTATGAACGTCACAGAAAGCATGTTCTCCCTTTATTCCGGCTCGTAGCTCAGAAACTGTTGATAGAGGTTACTGTTCTCAGCCCAGATTAGGTGGAGGATAGGATTGAGATGGAAAAACCCTTGCTTACAGTTAAATATTATACATGTCAATTAATAGTTGTTGTAAACTGTGTTTCTCTACATATTTGTAAGTGATGATGTAGCAATCCCTGGTGCCACAAAGTTCACGATCGTGGATGCTATTTGAAAGGTGAGCAGGTACCACCCACCAGCTGGCCCCTTGCACAATTAAACTCACAATCTATGTCCAAAAAGATTACAGTTTAGAGATCCCTATGGGGGCAGTTCCAGTCTCTACAAAGGGTGACCTGTAGTCAAAATGGACGATACATATACAAAACAACATATCAGTGATGCAGTCTGGACTCTCCCTAACAGATATTAAACACATGTTTCCTCCTGGTGCTCCTAATCTGAGTTCTAGTCTAGTCAACTGTTTTGGATAATGGCAAGTTTGCTCTTTATGATACTACTTAGTGGAATCATAAATAATTTTCATTTTGCCTTTTAAACTTGGAAGATTTTCCTGAACCTTATGGCTTCATATACTACTTTCATTATATTTTGAAATTAATTAATTGTCATTTCTGTTTTCTGTATTCATTGCTACACTTCACTTACTCTCTATTAGAATGTGATCATCTCTTAAGTGTCCTCACTATTTGAAGAAAACAAAACATTTTGAAGGTTCTTATAGTTCTTGTACCCACTCATCAATTGTATCAAGATAATTTGTACGTATGTCATCATCACTATTTCCTAGACATTTCTTTTCTTCTTTTTAAAAAATCAATTTATTGGGGGCTCGTACAACTCTTATCACAATCCATGCATCCATCATGGTCGTCTCCTCACTCTTAGTTTGCAGATTTCAATGTGCTCTGCAGATAATTTTGTCCCACGGTCTCCTCTTCTAGGAAGAAGGACTCTGTTTCAAACAGCACTCCATTTCCAGACCCATGTGTCCTGCGCACTTCTACTGGACAAGCTACAGCGATTTAACAAAGAATATTAATAGGTTCAGAGATTGAAAAAATACTCAGTTCAGTTTTCAACATAAAATAAAATTTGAAAACCTTCAATACGAATAATGAATTAAATTTGAGATATGGCAACACAGAAAATCAGTCTACAAATGAGATGGATGTACTCAGATAAATGACAATTTATCTTAGTGTTTCCTCGAGGTATGAACATTTTTCACCCTGTTCTCAGAACTACGTTTTATGGGGATTCATGATAACCTGGAAGAGTTAGACCATAGAAGTGTTTGCTATATGTCATTTGCTTTGTTTTGTTTTGTTTTTTCTCCTCAGGGGAGCAGATTCTTCCCATTCTAAATTGTAATGCAGGATTGTTATGCTGGGAATCTACATGGTGATGAAGTGGGAGAACAGGGAGTTTCTGTGTGTTCTTCTGATTGAGTCTGAACCTTTTATATCACCTGGGCAGTAAGGCTCTGACCTTCATGCCTGTGGTGTAGTTTATAGTTTGGCCTGTCCATGCTCCTTTCCTTCATTGCAAAATCTCCTTTATGTTTGAACTTTTAATATCTGTTCACGATACCTTCGCACGTAGGTCTCATGGGTAGGATAAGGGGTGTCTGGTTGATAGGGGAAATATTTTACCTCCAGCTATGAAAAGTCAATGGATTTGACCTTTCTCTGGTGAGAAATCTTTTGAGTTGATAAAAGTCTCTCCCTCCAGTGTCTGAAACACAGGGCTTATTTTGAATGTTCACTTGAAAATCTGGAGGGGTTTTATACTCAAAGCTCACAAAGTTCGGGGCTCCACTAATGACTGGCCCCAGAACTTTCTCACTGTCTCAGTAAACAGTACTCTCTCTAGCAATTTATAAAATTTTAATTTATGTTTTTGTTTTATCAAAAACATGTGTTTAGTAGCTTCTGATTCAGGTAAGCAGAACACAGTTGTTCCCATCTGAATAGACCTCCTCTAGATTTCAGATGGCATTTGATATGCCAATTCACCTCAGTTCTCTGATGGTGCATGCACGGACTCCTAGCATCAGTGCACCCACGGCTCATGTTGCAAAATAAGAAGCAGGTGCCTGACTCAGAGAGGAGGAGACAGTCCAAGAGAGACAGAGCAGGGGTCCAGAGTAGAAATGGAGGGGCAGGTATCCAGAGAAGGCCTAGAGTTTGTACGTGGGCAGAAAGTTGTGGTCATCTCCACGTGACTACACATTATAGAGGGATGGATGGACTGATAGTATAGGATGTTTCATCACCCAGAACTGGGAAACTGATCTACATTTGATCAACCCTATTCTCAGTCCCTAGGTTCTTCAAGCTGAAACCTGAGAAACCAGTTCCCTGGCCTTGAAATGAAGTGTATCCAATGGTTACTAAGTTTCCTCAAGCCCTGAGCACTTGAATTGTTTTAGGACTATTCAGCAAGGAAGGATTCCCACACCCTCCGCCCCAGAAAATAGGTACTGTATACTAGAAAAATATCTGAGTTTGGAGAGATATGTCCTAATCTTATGGGCTCTCACTAATCTTTTTCACAACACTGATATCATTTTTACATTAAAATTTACAACTTATGTTAATCTTGTTAATCTGTCTTTAATACATCTTGCAAAATTATTAAATTTATTTGGGGAGTTCTATCAGACTTATCATGATAAAATAATATTTCGTTATATTTTAAAGAATGTATTGCTTGGTTTTGTATGTTTTCTGAATACTTTACATATTTTATATTATTTAATTGATTGCTTTTCAATTTTTCTTATAAAATATTTTGTAGGCTGTTTTTTTGTTTTTGTTTTTAACAATTTATTGGGGCTGGTACAATTCTTTTCACAGTTCATACATATACATACATCAATTGTATAAAGCACATCTGTACAGTCTTTGCCCTAATCATTTTTTTCTCCTCTTTTCTTCTTTTACATTTTATTAGGGACTCCAACAACTCTTACCACAATCCATACATATACATACATCAATTGTATAAAGCACACCCATACATTCCCTGTCCCAATCATTCTCAAGGCATTTGCTCTTCACTTAAGCCCCTTGCATCAGGTCCTCTTTTTTTTCCCCCCTCCCTCCCTTTTCCCCCCCCTCATATGCCCTTGGTAATTTATACCTCGTTATTTTGTCATATCTTGCCCTATTCGGGGTCTCCCTTCCCCCCTTCTCTGCTGTCCCTCTCCCAGGGAAGAGGTCACATGTGGCTCCTTGTAATCAGTTCCCCCTTTCCAACCCACTCACCCTCCACTCTCCCAGCATCGTCCCTCACGCCCTTGGTCCTGGAGGTATCATCCACCCTGGATTCCCTGTATCTCCAACCCTCATATGTACCAGTGCACAGCCTCTGTCCTATCCAGCCCTGCAAGGTAGAATTCGGATCATGGTAGTTGGGGGGAGGAAGCATCCAGGATCTGGGGGAAAGCTGTGTTCTTCATCGATACTACCTCACACCCTAATTAACCCATCTCCTCTCCTAAGCCCCTCTATGAGGGGATCTCCATTGGCCGACACTTGGGCCTTGGGTCTCCACTCTGCACTTCCCCCTTCATTTAATATAATATATATATACACATACATATATACATATACACATAAATACACATACATACACACACTTATATCTTTTTTTTTTTTTTGCATGATGCCTTATATCTGGTCCCTTGGGCACCTCGTGATCGCACTGGCTGGTGTGCTTCTTCCATGTGGGCTTATTTGTTTCTGAGCGAGATGGCCGCTTGTTCACCTTCAAGCCTTTAAGACCCCAGACACTATCTCTTTTGATAGCTGGGCACCATCAGCTTTCTTCACCACATTTGCTTGTGCACCCATTTGTCTTCAGCGATCCTATCATGGAGGTGTGCAGTCAATGATATGATTTTTTGTTCTTTGATGCCTGGTAACTGATCCCTTTGGGACCACTCGATCACACAGGCTGGTGTGTTCTTCCATGTGGACTTTGTTGCTTCTGAGCTAGATGGCCGCTTGTTTATCTTCAAGCCTTTAAGACCCCAGTCACTATCTCTTTTGATAGCCGGGCACCATCAGCTTTCTTCACCACATTTACTTGTTCACCCATTTTGGCTCCAGCTGTTGTGTCGGGAGAGTGAGCATCATAGAGTTCCAAATTAATAAAAGAAGGTATTCATGCATAGAGGGAGTGTTTGAGTAGAGGCCCAAGGTCCTTCCGCCACCTTAATACTTGACCTATAAATATAGACACAAAGATCTATTTCCCCAACCTCCTATATATATTTGCATGTACATGTCTTTGTCTAGACCTCCATGAATGCCCTTTGACTCCTAGCTCTTTCCTCCATCTCCCTTGACCTTCCTCCTGCCCTACTACCATGCTTCATTGCCACCTGGGCTAGAGTATACCTCTTCTCTAAGCAACCTTACCCTTGATCATTTCCCACCAGGCCTGCCACTCCCCCTTCTCTACCCTTTGGGATCCCATGTTTTTCCCTTGTCCCTGGGTTTGTTAACACCACTTCCTTAGCCCCCCCCTACCCCCCACCCCAAGTCCCGCCGGAACTGTCGGTCCCGTTGTTTTTCATCCAGATAGTTCATCCAGCCTGTCCTATTCAGACAGACATGTGGAGTCACTAACATGCACGAAAACTAGACAGAGGAACACAAAGCAACAGTATACAACCAGACAACAAAACAACCAAAACAAACCACTGAAAAAGAACAGAACAAAACAGTTCACAAGAGAAAAGCTTGTAGTTAGTTCAGGGATCTTTGCTGGCCCTTAGGAGCATTTTCCAGTCCAGTCTGTTGGGGCACCACGCCCTGGCCCCAAAGTCCACTTTCAGCATTCCCTGGGGACCTTGCCACTCCATTCCCTTGCTGTTCCGCTGCACTCCCCCAGTGCATTGCCTCGGTGTGGTGGGATCAGGTCAGGTGCAATTCCCACACTGTGTCTCCGGTGCTGTCCCCTGTATCGCCCTTAGTCACTGAGGGGCATCATGTCTCATAGTAGGGCCAGCCATGTTGTTCTCTCTGTGGACTGGCTGCTCTGCTCAGGAACATCATCATCACGGCCTGGTGGGCCAGGCTGTGCTCCACTCTCTCCTCCTGCCCCTTCATCTGCTCCCGTGTGCTCTGATCAAATATGTCCATCTCCCATAGCTGCAGGGTCAATGTCGTCCTTTGGAACAAGTTCTTTTCGGGGGAGGGGCAGGAATCCACTTAATTTATGGTGCTGGGGCCTGCCTCCCAGACCTCTCCACCGGTTCCGTCCTCCACGCCGGGATATTGCATTCACACCTTGCGACACTGGGTTGAAGTCTGGTCCCACTTTCCCTGTGGAGATATTAACCATACCCTCCCTTTGGGTGGATTAATGCCCCATTTCTGTCATGCTGATTGTACTTACCTCAGAGGACTCATGTTGTACCTGTCCCTTTGGGACTGGCTTACCTCGCTTAGCATAATTCCTTCCAGCTCTTCCCATGAAATAACGTGTTTCATGTGCTCATTGGTGCTTTTTAGTGCTGCATAATACTCCATTGTGTGTATGTGCCAAAGTTTGCTAATCCACTCGTCTATCGATGGAAACTTAGGCTGTTTCCAAGTCTTTACTATTGTGAATTGTGCCGCAATAAACATTGGAGCGCATATGACTGGTCGTGTTTTATTTGCTGCTTCAACCGGGTATAGGCCCAGTAGAGGGATGGCTGGGTCATAAGGTAGATCAATTTCCATTTTCTTTAGGTATCGCCAGATTGCTTTCCACAGTGTCTGTACAAATCTGCACGACCACCAGCAGTGGAGGAGGGTTCCTATTTCACCACAGCCCCTCCAACACTTGTTGCTCTCTGATTTACTGATCTGGGCTAGCCTCAGGGGTGTTAGGTGGTATCTCATGGTTGTTTTGATTTGCATTTCTCTTATGGCAAGGGACTTCGAGCACTTTCTCATATATTTATTGGCCATATTGATCTCCTCTCTAGTGAAAGTTCTTCTCATTTCTTTTGCCCACTTCCTTAGGGGGTTAACTGTTTTCCTCTTTTTGCAGGTCATGATGGTGTTGTAGATTTTAATAATGAGCCCTTTGTCTGACGTGTCATTACTAAAAATCTTCTCCCAGTCTGTGGGTTGCTTTGTCACCCTCTTGGCAAAGTCTTTCGAGGTGCACAGGTGTTTTATTCTTATTAGATCCCATTTGTCGATTTCCAGATCACCTGTGTGTGTCCCCTTCCCTGTTGCAGTGAGCCTATGTGCTCCCTGGGCCAGTGCTCTGAGATTAGTCCCGATTCCCTCCTTAATGGTCCTGATGGTTTGGGGTTTGACTTCTAGATCTGTGATCCACCTTGAGTGTATTCTTGTGCATGGGGTGAGGTAGACGTCTTGTTTCAACTTTATACATGTGGATATCCATTGTTTCCAGCACCACTTATTAAAGAGGGCATCTGCTTCCCACTTGACGTTTTTGGGACCCTTGTCGAAGATCAGTTGTCTATATGCTGATGATTTTACTCCTGGGTTTTCTATTCTTTTCCACTGGTCTGAGTGTCTATCATTGTGCCAGTACCATGCTGTTTTGACCACTGTAACTGTGTAGTAGGCATTAAAATCAGGTAGGGCGAGTCCTCCAATTGTGTCCTTCTTCTTGAGGAGTTCTCTGCTAATTCTGGGTTTCTTCCCTCTCCATATGAAGTTGGTGGTCAGTTTTTCCAATTCTTTGAAGAAGGTTGATGGTAATTGGATTGGTATAGCATTGAACTTGTAGAGTGCTTTAGGAAGAACTGTCATCTTTACTATGTTCAGCCTACCTAACCATGAGCAGGGGAGCTTCATCCATTTGTGAAGGTTACTTTTGGTTTCCTGTAATAGGGTTTTATAATTATGCTTATATAGGTCTTTAGTATTTTTTGTTAAGTATATTCCTAGGTATTTCAGTTTGTTCTTGGCTACTGTGAAGGGTACTTCCCTCTTAATCGCCTCTTCCATGGCCCTGTCCGATGTGTATAGAAACCCTACCGACTTCTGTTTATTGATCTTGTATCCTGCTACTCTTCCGTATTCCTCTATTGCTGTAAGTATTCCAACTGTGGAGTTTTGGGGGTCTTCAATGTATAGGATCATGTCATCTGCAAATAACGATAGTTTCACCTCCTCCTCTCCCAACTGGATCCCTTTGATATCCTTCCGCTGTCTTATGTTGTTAGCCAGAACCTCCAAAACGATATTGAATAGAAGAGGGGACAGGGGGCATCCTTGTCTTGTACCCTTTTTCAGTGGTATTGTTCTTGTCTTTTCTCCATTGACTATGATGTTGGCTGTTGGTCTTTCATAGATAGCTTGTATGAGCTTGAGGAACTTACCTTCCAATCCTATCTTCATGAGTGTTTTGATTAGGAATGGATGCTGGATGTTGTCAAATGCTTTTTCTGCATCTATGGATATTATCATATGGTTTTTATCCTTTTTCTTCTCGATGTGGTGTATGATATTGATGGATTTTCGGATGTTAAACCATCCCTGCATCGCTGGGATGAATCCTACTTGGTCGTGGTGAATGATATGTTTGATGTTCCTTTGTATTCTATTGGCCAATATTTTGTTAAGGATTTTTGCATCTATGTTCATTAGAGATATTGGTCTATAATTCTCTACACTTGTGTGGTCTTTTCCCTGTTTGGGTATCAAAGTAATGCTGGCTTCGTAAAATGAGTTTGGGAGGTTGCCGTTCTTTTCTATGTTATGGAATACTTTGTGGAGGATCGGTGTCAGCTCTTCCCTGAATGTTTGGTAAAATTCTGCTGTGTAGCCATCTGGCCCTGGGGCCTTTTTCCTTGGTAGGTTTTTGATGACACTCTCTATTTCTTCCTTCGCTATGGGTTTGTTGAGGTTCTTGATCTCTGTCTCAGATAATCTAGGGATAGATTATTTTTCTAAATATTTATCCATGTCTTCCAGGTTTCTGAATTCATTAGAATACAAACCTTCATAGTACTTTGTGATTATCCTTTTTATCTCATTGGGGTCTGTTGTTATTGCCCCCGATTCATCCCTCATCCTGGCTATTGATGATTGTTCCTTTCTATCTTTGGTAAGCTTTGCCAGGGGAGTGTCAATTTTATTAATTCGTTCATAAAACCAGCTTCTAGTTGCGTTAATCCTTTGCATTGTTCTTTTGTCTTCCCACTGGTTTAACTCCGCCCTGATTTTTATTATTTCTTTTCTCTTGCTATTGGAGGGGTAGTTCTTTTGACTCTGTTCTAGTTGTTGGAGGTTTTGTGTTAACATATCTGTCATACGCCTTTCTTCTTTTTTCATGTATGCATTCAGTGATATCAAGCTACCTCTGATAACTGCCTTTGCAGTGTCCCATAAGTTTTGATATGTTGTATGCTCGTTCTCATTAGTTTCTAGAAATTTCCTGATATCCTCTCTGATCTGGACCTTAACCCATTCATGTCGCAGGAGATCGTTGTTTATTCTCCAATTGGTGGCCCTTGTTTTTCTGGGTGCCCTTCTATTAATCTCCAGCTTTATGGCATGGTGGTCTGAGAAAGACGTCTGGATAAAATCTATGTGTTTGAATTCACTCAGGCTGGCCTTGTGCCCCAGCATGTGATCTATTCTTGAGAAAGATCCGTGTGGATTGGAGAAGAATGTGAAACCTTTTGCTTTTGGATGAAAGGCTCTATAGATGTCTATCAGGCCCTGTTGCCTAATTACATTGTTTAGCTCTCTGGCCTCTTTGCTGAGCTTCTTTCCCTGTGACCTGTCTTTCTCTGATAGTGGAGTGTTGAAGTCCCCCACTATTATTGTTGTTTCCGTGATTTCTTCTGTCATTTTTTTAATAGTTTGTTTGACGAAATTTGCCGCACCATTATTAGGTGCGTAAATATTCAGTATGCTTATTGCTTCCTGGTTTACTGAGCCTTTGAGCATTATGTAATGTCCCTCTTTGTCTCTTTTTATGGTTTGGATCTTGAGATCCATTTTGTCGGAGATTCAGATAGCCACTCCTGCCTTCTTGGAGTTACCATTTGCTTGGTAAACTTTCTGCCAGCCCTTTATTCTCAGCATATGCTTGTCTGCTTGCTTAAGGTGTGTCTCTTGCAGGCAGCAGATTGATGGGTTATGTTTTCTAATCCAATCCTCCAGCCTCTTTCTTTTAACATATGAATTGAGCCCATTTGTATTCAAAGTGATTATTACAATCTCTGGCTTCATGGTTGCCATATTCTGTTTTGTGTTTTGGGTCTTTGCCTATCTTCCTTCATATCAGTGTACTGCGTTTGAGTGGAGGGTTTCTATCCTGTCCTCTTTTCCATCCGAGACCGTGTTGTCCTGGTACGTGTTGCTGGCATGTTGGCTTCTAGATGGAGATGGGCTATATGGTGGTCTCCTGGTGGTTCTAGTTGGAGCTTGATCTTCTGGCCATAGTGAGTCAGCCAGTATGTTCTGCAGGGTCGGGTGACTTGCAGTATATTTTTTGAGTTCTTCCTTGTCCTGGAAGACCCTTATCTTACCCTCTATCTTAATGGATAACTTGGCAGGGTATAGGATTCTGGGGGAGGCATTTTCATCTTTCAGTTTTTGGAAGATGCTGCTCCATTCTCTCCTCCTCTTCATGGTTTCAGCTGATAAGTCTGAGCATAACCTTACCTGCGCTCCTTTGTATGTGACTGTCTTCCTTTCTCTTGATGCTCGTAGAATTTTCTCTTTTTCCTCTAAGTTGGATAATTTTACAATTATATGCCTTGGCGTGTTCTTCTTGGTGTTTAGCTTAGCCGGCGTCCTCTCTGCTTCCTGTATGAGAGTCGGATTCTCCTTTGTTAGGTTGGGGAAATTTTCTTCCAGGAATTCCTTTGCTATCTTGGCGGTCGATTTGTGTGTTATGTTGTGTTCCGGTAGACCGATTATTCGAATATTATTCCTCTTCATAGCATCTGTCATTGATCTCAGGCTGTCTTCTGTTTCTTTAATTTTCCTATCTGATTGTTTTTCTCGCTTGCTTCGTTTGGTTTGAGCGTCCTCGAGTTCACTGATACGGTTCTCAGCCTCCTCAAGCCTAGATATAGCTTCTGTGACCTTTTGTGTGGCCTCTGCTACCTCCTCTGTTAGTTTCTGCAGTTCCTTTTGGTGGATAGTATTCATCCCCTCTATTGTGGACTTCATCCCCTCTATTGTGCATTTCATCCCTTCTATCGTTGCATCCTTATTTTGGTTTGCTTCTCTTAGCTCCTGTATTACTGCAAGCAGAGTTCTGAAGATTTCCTTTTGTGGCTGATCTATATCTGTTTTTTCTATGAGTGACGTTAGGTCTGTTAAAGTGCCTCGTTTTTCTGATTTTTTTGTTGGGAGTGATGTGGTCTGTTGATTTTTCCTTGATCCTTTAATAGGCCCCATGCTTCTGGGAGACAGGAGTAACCTTATTGTGTGGAGGCTCAGGCCACTGTGCCGTCTCCTGGGGTGGCTGGGGCGGGCTGCGGCAGGCTTAGGGCTGGCACTGGGGACCCAACAGGGCCCCAGGTGGTGAGAGCTGGCTGGAGCTCACTGACGGCTCCTCAGGGACTGCAAAGCCGAGACCCAGGCTCCACTGCAGGTGGAGTGTTTGATCTGCCCGGGCTGTGAGCGGGCGCGGGGAGGCCCCTTGGATAGCTGCGCAGGCAGCTGCGGGACACTGCAGGGAACAATGGTGTTCGCTCTCCGCCCTTTTGGCGCGAAACCACAGGGGGTAATGGCGCCGGCAAAGGAGGCTTGGCGCGAAACCGCAGGGGGCAATGGCACCCTTCCTCTGCTCAGGCTCAGAGTCGCGGCCGCCGGGGTCCCCGCAGCACCCTGGGGAGGGCACCTACTCTTGTGCCTTGCGCATGGAGGGGCCCTTGGTGGGCAGACTCAGCAGCGCGGGGCGCGGCGCTCCGCGGAAGCTCAGGGTCCGGGACAGGCGCGGGTTGGGCTATGGCTCCTGTTGGCGGGAGGTGCTCAGCGCAGGGTCCCCGCCAGGAGTGGAGCTGGCGCTAGGCTGCCAGGGGCTGGTGGGGGCGGGCGGGGGTGGGAGGCCGGCGCACGGAGGGCAGGTGGAGACGTCTGCGGCAGCGGTGCGGGTGGATGGTCCCCCGTGGGGGTCGCCAGACAACCCGCGGGTCCGCTCCCCTGAGCTTGGATGAATGGAGGGAGGGACGTGGGCCCGAGGGCAGATCGCTGCCCTGCGGGGATAGGGGAACTGTGGGAGAGGAAAGCTTCTCTCCCAGTGGAGATCCGCCAGTGGGGAGTGGGGAGTGGGCCGCTGGAGTAGGCAGGGCAGGCAAGCGGCTCTGGGCTGGCGTCCGGTTTGGGGATGGACCCTAAGCCGGTCGCCAGTGAGCTCACGGCAGCTTAGTGGCCAGAGACGTCCCACGAGTCAGGTCCTCTTTCACCTAGACCCCTGCTAGGACTGGGGTGCTGTCCCAGGGGGATATTTCACTCACCAGACTCTTACTATTCAGCTACCTGGTCGCCAATCCCGCTTTGTTTGGAGGAGCTCTCAGAGTATGCGGGTGTCCCTGTCGGCCATCTTCCTCTCTCCACTTGTAGGCTGGTTTTTATGTGAGGAGAGGAAATAAGAAAATTTTATGCCTATTAAAATAACATTTTGGTACACATTATTTTAAATGAGTAAAAAAATAGAAGTTCATGGAAGATATAGCTGACTATTTATGAAAACACACTCATTACATGTATAGTAATATTGAGGATGATACAGTAAAATGAGTAAGACTTACCCCACACCCACCACAGTGAATCAGTGAAAAATCACTATACCTCATCACAGACACAGAGGAATGGCCCCCTTGAATGATCTGTATTATTCCATGAGAAGCTGATTGTGTCAGATCTCATCTATGAAGTGAGAGAAATTATAGGGTTCGTGTATAAATGGATACATCTGTACCCGTCATGACCAGCTGTCAACCCACATCATGAGATACACCCACCACTAGCCATCAGGATTCCAGACCACATTTGAGATGAGCAGCGGAGCTATCCTGGTGTGTGGCTCTGTCAAGTTCTCGAGGTTATCTCTTATTTATACCTGATGTAGACCAGAACTGCATTCATGAATGTGAATTATGAGCATGTATAAGTGCCCTATAGAGTTGAAAGCTGAAACCATCACCCCGATACAGCAATAAGCAAGGACATTGCCATATAGGGTGCTCTTGAACCACTGATACCGAAGTGCACTCATCAAGGAGTGACTATGGAGCTTTATTTTCCTATTGGCAGTCATCCTGGGTAAGATAAGACAGAGATGAGGCTGGAGAAAACACTGTGGCAGCTCCAGAGCCCTCACCTTCTGGTTTACCTCCTCACAGGTGTTATGCCCAGATGCAGTTAGTGCAATCTGAGGCAGAGGTGCAGAAGCCAGGAGAGTAGGTGAAGGTGTCCTACAGGACTTCCGGATACACCTTCTCCAGCTATGGTACGAATTGGGTGTGACAAGTACCAGGAAAAGGCCTTTAGTGGAAGGACTGGATCAGTACCCACGCTGGGAAGTCAACATACGCTCCGGGCTTCACACAAGGCAGGAAGACATCTCCTGGGATGCGTCATTCAGCACAGTTTATCTACAGACTGGCAGCCTGAACTCGAGGACACTGCCACCTCTTCCTGTGTGAGACACACGCTGTAGAAATCCACATCCCGAGAGCGTCAGGACACCTGAGGGCAGGGCAGCTGTACTCGCTGAGGCAGTGACTCAGAATATTTAGTTGAATCTTCTCTTTATTTACCTCCTATGAACTTAGAGATGAGAAACAAAGACAATTACTTTCTGTGAAATTATCATTATAATACCGTGAAATTAAATCAGCCCCTCAAGGGGGGAGGTTAAAAATACCTTGGTATGTAGCCTTTCCTTATCTCTCTGTGTAAACACTTACATCTCGGTACTGACAACTATGCCGACTCCATGAAGGTTCGAATTACCACCTCCAGACACAATGAAAAAAACACAGTTTATTGGCAGAGAGAAGGTGAGAAAATGGAAGCCAAGACCATCTAGTACCCAGTGAGAAAAGAGGAAGAGGGAGTCAGTGTGATCCCAGACACAAACTTCCTGCTGGGAGAGACCTGGGCTGCAGGGGGGATTCAGAACCCACATATCACAGGTCACACCCCAGGGGCAGGTGCCCATGCATGGTTTCAGGGCTGGTTTCTTCTTGTGATCTGGGGATGCTTCTCCATCGCACTGTTTCCCCCAAGGAATTTATCTATTTTTTTATGACAAAGGAATGCAAGATTATTGTATAAGAAATATTTAAAATCAGACTATTGCAGGTACGATGTATAATAATGGAATTGAAATCTCAACGGCAGAAAGTGGGAAGGAGCAGATAAAATATAATTTTTATTTCTTAGTGTTATACCTCACTTATTTGTATATTAGTGTTTACAGCAAATGCATATTTCAAGTACTGTTTGATAATAGTTGAATTGGTTGGATTTCCTTGAAGGCGGACATGATCTTATCACAAACAGTACTGTATTTCATGATGTGTTTAGCAAGATCCTTCCTGCCAATGAATGCCATCTCCTTCTCTTCATTGTGTTGTTCTTTGCGTAGTAAATCTTATGGTTTCCTGATCAACTTGCAATACCATTTAAGTCCTTTTAAGCTCACTAATGCCTAGAATACCAACTAAGTATCCCATTTCATCTTTTGCCCCTTCCAATCTTCCTAAATTTATAGTATGCAAATTATCAATTTTGATCATTAGAAGACTTTTGCGGCTCTTTCTCTTTACCTTGAGTCATGCCCCAGCAGCAAAGGAAGATCCTGACAGCTCCACTCCCAAAGCCTTTACCCAAATTACATCCTCATGGCTGAATCCCCTCCAAGAAACCAGCTCTACTTCAGTCACATTTTGAGTGCCCTCGAACATGAGGGGTCCATCCTCTAACAGTAGTTTCAACAATTTCCTAATTCCTTTTCTTATGCTGTCAGTATTTAACAATGCTTCAAAAGTATGCATAAGATTTTCAAAGCTTCTTCCACTGAAGAAGGTAGTGGGGTCCTTCTGCATTGTCTAGTCTTAGTCTGGAAGCTTTGATGAAATCTGTTCATTTTGGGTGATCCTGCTGGCATTTGATATAACAGTGACATATCTTCCAGCATCACAGCAACACACAAGCCACCACAGTATGATGAACTAACAGACAGGTGGTGAGAATATAACATTATTCCTTCAAAATACACCATACAAATTCTGGCTAATATTTTAATTACAACAAATAAATAATTGCCGAACTCCACCAAATAGTGGAGTAATTCAATTCAATATTTTCAATTTTGGTCTTAACATTTAAATAAAAAGCCATGAGGACATCAAGAATTTAAGTCATGAGAACAACAAGAATTTAATAAGTAAACAAACAAATAAATGGGTCTAGAAAACTAGAATCAATGACCAATATATAGCATACTCAACCAAAAACAAAACATATTGCTCCCGTTAGGCTGGGATTTATTTCAGAAATAAAGTGAAGCATGAAACGAATAGAAACACATAGATATTTAATAGAAATACAGATAGATGAGAGATACAAGATATGGACAGGCTATATAGAGAAAATTGACAGCTAAATCAATAGTTCAGCAGATTGATGGACCAATTAATAGATTTATGATAGATAGATAGATAAATAGATAGAAAGATAGCAGAGATAGGAATATGTGTAGATGGATGACAGAGAGAAAGAGAAACTCGTTCAACAGACACCAGTGTCATTGTGCATTCAGGTTCAGGGGTTTGGGCTGAGTCCAGACAGATGGTGTTCACAGAACACTCTTGTCTATACTGAGATAAATTGAAGACTAAATGCACAAACTACTACATGCAGTGTGTCATAAGGAGGAACGATGTTATAAAACAATGACTCACTCTTCAAGAGATTGTCTCAAGTACCTGGGTCCCCACAACAGGAACATATCAGTTATTTGATGTGTGTGGTGATGCAGATAAAAGTAGGTCAGGGAAGCTATGTGAGACCAGAGTGTAAGCACCACGAAGGGAAGGTTGGGATGTATTGCATAGGGTCTCGGGACAAACAGCACATGACCCAGTTCAAGACTCAGTGCATGGGGAGCAAGATACAGGTTTCCTTCCTGAATTTGGGGCCTCCCTATTCAATTTTCCCCTGTGTCATGGTTTTTATTCCTCTTCCTGTCTCTGAGAACCAAGATTTAGATGTTTTTAGCATAACCGTCAACTCCAGAGAACAGAGGGAGGAGAATGAAGCATGGAATTAGGACATCTTCTCTGGGTCCTTGCTCTTTTCTTGGGAGACCCCGAGTGCACAAACCTGAGGTGCTTTCTCCCCATCAGAGGAGAACTGAAGGGAAACGTTTTAATATTATTTTTTATTTTTATCTTTACACTTGCTTGTGGATTGTGGGAAGATTTACCAAGATTAATGCTCATTCAACTATTCATACACTCTTGTTTCATTTCATTGACTGTAATACACACAAACTCCTGTTACAATTACCTTTGCTTTCCAAATATTCTGAATGTTCCCCTGGATAAATGTTGCCCTTTTAATCACAGAACTTAGATTATTTTAAGGTAATTGTATCTACCCAGGATTATTGCTCCCAGGTAGGCTTGTCAATTATTTGACTGGAAGTTTTTCCAAGGGGTGAGTTCAGTCCCACACCTGAAGCGATGCTGGAAGCCATGGTCTCAGGACTTCCACAAATCGACCCAACAAGGAAGCCTAGTCTTTGTATTATTCTTTTGTGTGTGTGTGTATTGTTTCACTTTTTGTCCCACTCTACCCAAGACCTTCTAACGCTATCTTTTCCAAAGAAGTGGGTACTGATAGCAAGGCACCACCTATTTCTTCTGGTCATAGAGATCAGGAGACTCCTATCCATGATTCATTACAACATTGGACGAATGGTTTCGTTGTGTCTTCAAGGATCATCACTCTGGAAAGGGTGAAACAATTAGCTGCACCTAGTGTGGTTTAAAGTCCCCAGTCACTACTCTCAAAGCCCAGATGTAGGACATTGTCTTTGTGCGCCGTTATCTCAGCGGGTCTTGTGTCCCTGAGCCCCAAGGCCTCCTCCTGAGAGAGAGAAAAGTTAACAAACTGATGGTTTTCTTTAGTTTAGATCACAGTAGGTCAGAGAAATGTTTAGACAGATTATGAAATTTATGAGATTGTGAAACTGATGAAGGTGAGATATTCTCCATGTTGGATTTTTAACTTCTCTAACAAACAGCTACCCTGTCAGAGAGACGGTGACAAGGGCCAGATTGACCATGAGTATTCAGAGTGACACACTCATCTTTGACTTTAATCTGCACAGATTTGTCTGACACTCCGAGTAAAGCTGACATTCCCTGAGATTTGTTTCCTCTTCTCAGGCAGCAGGAAGTACAGGAGAGACCTGGGCGCTAGGACACACCTGAGAGTCTATTGAGAGTCTATTTAGAAGGGGTCATTCAGTTGATGAGATTCTTCAAAGTCTTCACTAAGGAGACAGAGGTACCTTCCATCATGGACATCATTCCCCACAGACAGTAAGGAGGGACCCAGGCTCCTTGGGCTGCAGATTCACACTGGGTTTGAAACCACTCTCGCCTGAGTGTGAATGAGAGATGCACTAAGTGGAGTCACAGTTCAAAGCTCTCTGTGTGTGAGGTTCTAGTGCTAGTGCCAGTCTTGTCTCCCCGCCCCCGCTCTCTCTCTCTCTCTCTCTCTCTCTCTCTGCATGTGTGTGTTGCAGGATGTTACTAGGATTAAGTTCTGTCCCTCCCAGGAGTCCCAAGACCTGGGTATCCAGGGTTATAGGGCTGGAGGAGTCTGACACGTAGGGCAGGGCAGAAATATGCAAAGTGGAAGACATCCATTTTAGACCCACAGGCCACCTCCACAGGGGAAGGTTTCTCATCACCCAGCTGGTGAACTCAGTGTGATTCCTTTGCATCCTCCTTGCAAGATGGGGTCTTCCACCCTAGATCTCCTCATTGCTCTTCTCCCAGGTCAGGATCACCACAGGTTTGAGATGAATGGAGGATGTGTGTGCAGAGGGAGTCTCTCATCTCTCAATCCTATCTCCACAAGTGTCTGTGCTCAGGTGCAGCTGGTGCAGTCTGGGACAGAGGTGAAGAGACCTGGGGAGTCTTTGAGGATCTCCTGTAAGACATCTGGGTACAGCTTTAATAGAAACTGGATTGGCTGAATTAAGCAGACACCTGGAAAGGGCTTGGAATGGATAGGGATAATTTATCCTAGTGATGCTGATATCAGGTACAACCCATCCTTCCAAGGAAAAGTCACCATCTCCACAGAAAACTCCATCAGCACCATGTACCTGCAGTGGAGCAGCCTGAAGGACTCAGACACGGCCATGTATTACTGTGCAAGAGACACAGTGAGAGAAACTCCTTCCTGAGAGGGGCAGAAACCCTCAGCCTGATGCAGCTGCAGAGCAGGAGTCTCAGAGCATCTCTCAACTCAGCACCAGAGAACAGAGTGTCTGCTGTCTCCCAGTTCGTGAAACCAATAACACAGGCCACTGGCACGACAGGGCGACATCTCCCCACATGGGAGCACTGATGTATCATACCAGTAAGAGTTTCTCTGGAGTGGCCCACTGTGTAACTTCTGATTAACCGCAGCACTATACAGCATATGACGTAAGGTTTCTTCATGAAATTCTCAGAGTTCAGCCCTTGATGCTCTTGAAGATTGAGCAGGTGCGTTGTCATATAGGAAAAAAAAATCAGCTCAAATGTCCTGGCCTTTTCCTCATTAAGGCCATTCCCAATGTTACTAGAATTTCTTCCTAAGAAGTAGCCATGATCTTTGCTTGCTTTCTAACTTGATTCAGTTGCCTGCATTCAACTTGATTCAAGAAACAGCTTTATAGAAACTTCCTGGGGGAGCAGTGGTGCTGTGGCATTAACAAACTGCTCATGGATCCCAGACCTGATACCAGTTAGTTACTGGTATGAAGAAGAATATGGCATCAGGCCTGGAAAAAGGCTTATGACTTATGGCTTATGAACAACCTGTGATATGAAGATAACACAATCTTGCTTGCTGAAAGTGAGGACTTGAAACACTTGCTGATGATGATCAAGGATTGCAGAGGTCATTATGTATTAGGATTCAATGTAAAGAAGACCAAACGATGCTGGCCAGATTCCAATTTTGTTGTTGTTTATGATTACTGTTTATTTTGAACTTACTTTGAAAAGTCAGCATACTTCATGAAGACTCCAGACACCCGCCTTCCTTCCAGCTCCTCTCACAACAAGCTGCCAGGAAGAGAATTCACTCTCTCTCCCAATAGCTCAAGTCAAAGCAAAACAAAAAAAGTGTTACATGACTCAGTCTTTATAAGTGGCCTTG
Organism: Tenrec ecaudatus; assembly: GCF_050624435.1. Classification (NCBI taxonomy): domain Eukaryota; kingdom Metazoa; phylum Chordata; class Mammalia; order Afrosoricida; family Tenrecidae; genus Tenrec; species Tenrec ecaudatus. The sequence continues at coordinate 116,803 of NW_027457933.1, forward strand.
ATATTGCCTTGTCTGTTTGAACCAAGTGAAATAAAGCTCAAAGGATTGAAAATTTCTTTTATGTTGCAGGATCCTTCTGCATTTAAACTCTGAAAATTGTCTTTCATTGTGGGACCTTGTGATTCTTTACAATTATTATTGTCCATTCCTAGATTGTTTTCTTCCTTCAATAAAGTCTTTGATATTTACTGAAAGCTCTTGCTTGTCTTTGAAAGGAAGAATAGAAAAGTAAATGTAATATGTACATTTCATGACCATCGATGTCTACCAATCACTATCAAGTTCCAAAAAAGAAATAAAACAAACAATAAATATTAATAAACTTACTATTTATTTGAGCAAAATGTAGTACACACCAAGGGATTGAAAAAGTTATCTTCAATAACTAATTTTTGTTCCAAGATTATATTTGTTGTGATTATAATAACTAAGGAGAATCTTACTACAGTGTAAGAACAATTAAGAACATTGGACATTCTGTTTGAGGCCATACCCCAACATGCTTAACTTTGTGTGGCAATGTAAACTCCACAGCTTGACCAAGGAACCTCCCCTTAGGATATGAGATGGTGCCACAGCATGTTGGAACACCCCAGTTACTTGTTTGTTTCCTTGGCTAAATCTGTAAACCACTCCCACCTTTTTTTCCCCAGGAGCTTTCCTTCAGGAATGTTCTGGTTTAGTTCTTGCCTGATTCAAGTAAAGCAGACCCTTTCACTTTCATGCTGCTCCTGTCTTTTTTCTCAGCTAGAGTGGTGTCGCTAACTTGTTTCACACTTCGTTTGGCTGAGTGTGTTTTTCAATGTGAAAATATACTCTGTCTTATAGATTCGAAATCACCTTAATGACAGTGAGGTTGGGATTGGTGTTATCACAAAGAAGATGATGGGGGTCAGACTTTCTCTTCTCAGTTTCTGAGAAGAATTGGATTGTCTCTACTTCATTCTTGGGGCTTCCAAAATGCAGAACATCTCATCAATTTCCAGGTAAAATCTCAAACCTAGTGGAAAACATTACGTCATGGACAGGGTCCTCTAGGATCCACAAACCTTGTCCGTAGTCATGAATTACCTGTGGAGATTCTTCTGCCAAGTGGTTACTTCTTTCTGATAGTTTCCAGATTCCCAAAATGGGTTGACATAATAAGGTTTCCATTACTTGTCATCAGTAATTATTTTCCCTCTTCCTAGTTGTCCAAGATTTGGGCCTAGGATTGATGAATCCCTCAGATTCTCAACGTAAACTTTGCTATCTCTGGTGACTGCTGAATGCCAGAGCTGGAGCTGCCAAAACCTGCAGAAGAGGTTGGAGTAGTTGTGAGCAATATATTCTAGTAGCAGAAAACAGCCTCCCATCCCTATGGAACTGGTACTCGAACTCCAGAAGAATACCCACAAATCAGTTATCTTGCATCTGAGCTCAATCACACTGAGGGCACAGCTGTCCACTCATGTGGGAGAGAATCAGAGAGAAAACTCAGGTTAGCAGGGCAGGCGTAGGTGGGTAGAAACTAATAAATATTAAAAACTCACCTAACAACACAGAAGGCGCACAGCAAATAACCCAATTAAACAAAAACAGAGAAGACGAATTAAAGTGATAAATACCCAGTTTTAATGCTCATGATAAAAGAAAGGCGGCTGGAATCTCCCAGATCAGAAATCAGAGAAGAGACACCATTCCACAGATTTTATGGACAGTGAAAGGAGAAAAAGAATCTAATAATGTCCCCACATAAGAAACGGATCATAGAGCTGCTCACTGTCATCATGCCTATCCAGCGGTTGAGGGGAACGAGAGGGGATGCACTGTGACCTCTCAGATGGCAAAGGCTGTTGTGTCTGCCATATAAAGCTTATAACTTGAAAGTTACTTTCTTAAAAAATTTAATAATGTGCAACAAAGAAATACTTGGTACAGAACCTGTTTAAGAGCTCTATTTTCCTGAGAATGCTTGTGTTTCTCTGAGTCTGAGGGAGAAGAGTTGCCCATAATCTCTACACAATCGCTTCTAAATATCAGGGAAGATGCAAATGCAGCTCTCTGCCTGCTGATAAACCAGCCACAGCCCCTGATGTTTGAGATCTCAGAGGACATTCCAGTTTCCGGGTCTCTGCTGTTACCATTTCGTGACAGGAGCTTGTCCAGAGGACACATCATGAATTTTGCAGCAACACTGGCTTTCATTTTGGCTATTTCACATGGTAATTGTGGTGTACCGTACTGTGTGTGTGTGTGTGTGTGTGTGTGTGTGTGTGTGATGGTGAGTGATTTAGTTTGTATGTGGGTCTGTTTGCAGGTGGTCAGTGTGAGGTGCAGCTGGTGGAGTCTGGGGGCGATATGAGAAAGCCTGGGAGGTCTCTGAAAATCTCCTGTGTAACCTCTGGATTCAACATCAAAAAGGATGGCATGAATTGGGTCCGCCAGGCTCAAGGAAAGGGCCTGCAGTGGGTTCTCGGGTATTAATAGTGGTGGAAGGGTCAATGTACCATCTCCAGAGACAACTCCAAGAACACACTCTATCTTCAAATGGACAGCCTGAAAGCTGAGGACACGTCCATGTATTACTGTGCAAGAGACACCCAATGGGCGCAAATCAGTGAGAGGCCATACACAAATTTTCCCTGCACAGAGGACAGTGGTCTCCAGGGGGCGCCCAGGACCCACAGAGCACAGGACTCAGACCCAGGAGCAGGTGCAGCTGGAGCTTCAAGGCTGGTTTCCTGTGGGGATCTGCGGATTCTGCTAAATCTGTTTCCCTAGGGAATCTCTCTCTAATTTAAGAATATTAGTTCTGTGCCTACTTCTGGTATCTGTGAATTCAAATAGTATATTGTAATGGGAGAATATAGTCTGTCTTACAGCAACAAACAGTCTGTCCCTTAAGGGCAGGAAATGACTCTGTCAGGTGTCCCTGCATCAGAGTTCTCATGACGCTCAGATAAATACTTTCCAATCAGACTCAGGGGAAATGGGAGACTGGGAAAAGGTCACTATTAAGTGCCAACATTATTGACTGAAAATTTCACAGTATATTCTTCCATCACTTTGTAAGGTTTCATGACAATCACTTATTCAAATTATAGAAACGTTGATACATGCACACAATAGAATGCTATACATGCCAAAAAAGTACCAGAGAGACCACAAAGCACATTAGGACATAGACATGAGTGTAACTAGACAATTACACACGCACACAAAACAATGAAGCAAAAACAAAACAAAAAACACCTACAAAGGAGGCTCCACTCAAATTTGGGCATGTTGTCATATAGCAGGAATTGGGAAATGGCAAGGGCTTCTGACATTCAGCAGCGTCCCAGCGTTACTTCAGTTTCATAGAGTCTCCTGTGATGGTGTTCTCAAAGGAACCAAATTACTGTGTTGAACTTAAAGCTTAAAATCTCCAACGTGGGAGGCACAGCTGATTGCTATTCTAAATTCATGAGTTTCAAGGTATGATCACATGATTTCAAATGGTAAAACCAAGATCAGAGGAGGGAATGGAATTAGAGGTTCAATTCAGGACTATCATTGTTGAGGTTCTCTACTTTCTGGACGCCAAGGTCTTCCAGCCTCTACTGATGTGCTGTTGATTTTCTTTCTCTCTTGGCATTGGTCTGACAAGGGAGAAAACAACTCTGCACTTACCTTTTTAGCACCCTCAGGTGGATTCCAGCACTCTTGTGTTTGATGAGTGTAAGTTTTGTCTGGAGCTCCGCTAAAGCTAGAGGTAATTAACTGAAGTTCTGTCATTCTTAGGGAAACATTGTGAACCTAGGTCTGAGGTGTGGCCTTACAAACATCCACGTTTCTCCCTCAGGGGCAATATGGGTCCAGGAGAAATTTCTGCTCTCTTTCCAGGATCGACCTTCTTCTGTTTTTACCTCATCTGTTTCCCCCACAGTTGCTATAGTTTACCACATGAGACCATAACTTCCTGTTTTGGAGTCTTTAACTTCTACATCTTGGTATTTGTATATTATAGATGAGAGGGCCTATATTCTGGGGGGTGGGGGGGAATCATATGGTGTCCTCTGTTTCTATTGGTTTCTTGTGTGACTTAACACTACAGTTAAATGTGATAATAATAAATCATATTTTCCCACAGATTTAGTTGCCAGCTACTTCCTCCAGGACACTATTTCTGCTGTCAGCTACTTTCATAGTAAATTACACACACAATGACACGTTATTCTGCTGATGAAAACCAGACTAGCAAAGGTATTCAACTCTAGGAGAGAGGACACACCCCATAGGATGTCCAGTTCTCCCCATTTACTGGAAAGCTAAGATTATACATAAGTCACAGTGGAATTTTTGCTGACCTAAGATGCCCTTGTGGCAATATTAAAAGTGAACAGAAAAGGTGTTGAACAAGAGAGTGAAACCATGTGTGATGGTTTTCCTGATCAGGATGTCTTTGTGTTTGCATGGTCCAATGCAGCTGGTGGCTCTGGGAGACTTGAGGCAGACTAGGGCCCTTCTGAGATTCTGCAGTCCAACCTGTGGACCCCTCCCCAGCAGTGATGGCATGGATGTCATCAGCCAATTCCATGAAGGGCCTGAAGTGAGTAATAGTTATTCCATATCCTACCTACACACTGTGAATTCCTGATTGACAGTCACCAGAGAAAAGCCAAGAACATTTTTTATCTTCAAATGGACAGCCTCAATCTAGTTCAGTAATGGAGACACGGAATAGGGAATGTGTAAGAATCTGTACACAAACCTCCCTAAAGGGAGGTATGGACTTCAGGGATTGCTCAGGACTCTGATTCACAGGACTCAGTCTGGCAGACAGTGTGGAGGGGAGTTAAGAACTGGCTTCCTCTCCATCTTACAGCTTCCATTGGAGATTTTCACGATGTCAGGGTTTGTATCAACTGCTCAATTATAAATTTTGCATTGTAAGGTGAGGAAACTGGCTCCCATTTCTAAAGTGCAGAAGGACACAAATGGAGTCAGATACACACAGAGGGGACAAGGCAAAGATGAGGGATCTCTCAGCTATGATGCAAATCTGTGTCCAGTAAGGGTTTTGAGAGGAAAGGGTGGCTGGGATTTCCATAAAGTCAGCACAGTCCAGCATGAACTAGCAATCACATCACAATGTCCTCAAGCCATAGTTGTGCATCGGAGCTGTCCTGTGTATCTCAAAACCTGGCTTGTCTTAATGCCCTGGACATCCTCAGACACTGGCTGGGAATCAGGACTAAACAAGTGATGGTTTTCGGAGGACACATTTGAGGGCCTGGAGCATTGTGCTACCTTGTGCAGAGTAAGGAGAGGTGCTTCACTTGAGCAAACATCTTGTCCACTGTTTGCCTTGCGTTTTGATTGCAAATTGTCCCCACCCCTCACAAACATTAAAAAATCCACGTGTCAGAATTTTATAGGTGCATATTAAATAGTTTTATTTAATTGTAATACAAGCATCTTTAGCCTACAGTTGTACTTTCCCAAGGGACCCACAGCCCTGTCAGAAGAGAACTGATAGCCTTCAGTGCCCAAGGCTGGGATTTTAACCTACTGCCTGAAGAATGATTTGCATAGGAGGAAGCCCTGTGCTTATAAATAGAGGCTCCTTTGTTTCTTCTGAGGCCATCATAGGGCAATTCTTCTTTTGAACTCATCTGTGTGTTAGTTTTGAATGAGAGAGCACGTTTTCTAGGAGGTGTCTGTGAATGGTCAAAGGACAGCCCAGCATTTCTGAGCCAAGTATTCTTCCCCTCCAGCCCTTCATTGCTCCTGCCCTGACTGAGGCTCCCATATATCCTGTGCATCAGAGGATGGGCAGTATAGAGTTCTTTGAAACCATCAGGTTCACCCCACAGTGTCCTCATTACCCCACACTCTCCAAACACATTGCTTTTTTATACACTGACGCCATTTAATCAACCTTCTCAATGTCCTTGGTCATTTTCATATGTGGTAAATAAATGTTTTAGAAGAATTAATACTAGATCTGTCCCAAGGAGTTGGGGATTGGTTATCCCACAAATATCCACCTCTTCCATGATGCCATCCAGTGCCTTTTTCCACCCACTCCTCCCTTGAGTAGATTTCCTCATGTTTCTGGGCTCTGTGAATTGTTGCAATGTCCAACAGATACTAAGGACAGGCAGCGGTAAGCTCGACCAGAGACTGCCCTTCACTCTTGTCCCTGTATTTCATTAATGTACATATGCCCTGAGGCCTCTGGCAGGATGTCTGCAGTTGGCATTGACTCCCTACTAATGTTCATCAGCCATGTCTTTCCCCACCTTGGCCAAGATCATCACAAACCCCACCGCTCTTACAAGCAACACCATCACTTCATCCAGTGCCTGATTGCTAAGGAAAACCTCAGGGTAAGTCAAGTGAGTCAAGTGCCACCGTGTTTCAGGGAAGAAGTTGCCAACTAGAAAAGTTGGTCCCCAGACAAGACAAGGTTTTAACTCTGCGAGAAATGCAAGATTCTGAAGAGAGACTCTGTTTGACAGAGAACGTTCAGAAGAGTGCAGACCAGTCAGGTGTCATGACTTCACGTGTAGAGGCACAGCAGAGCAAGGAGGGGGGAAGAGTTGTTTAACAGACAGGGCTTTACCTATAAATATAGACACATCGATCTATTTCCCCATCCTCCTATATATATTTGCATGTACATGTCTTTGTCTAGACCTCCATAAATGCCCTTTGACTCCTAGCTCTTTCCTCCATCTCCCTTGACTTTCCTCCTGCCCTACTACCATGCCTCGTTGCCACCTGGGCTAGAGTATACCTCTTGTCTACACAACCTTACCCTTGATCATTCCCCACCAGGCCTGCCATTCCCCCCTCTCTACCATTTGGGGTCCCATGTTGTTCCCTTGTCCCTGTGTTTGTTAACACTACTTCCTTACCCCCCTACCCCCCCACCCAAAGTCCCCCCAGAACTGTCAGTCCAGTTTTTTTCCCTACAGATAGTTCATCCAGCCTGTCCTATTCAGACAGACCTGTGGAGACACTAACATGCACGAAAACAAGACAGAGGAAAACAAAGCAACAGTATGCAACCAGACAACAAAACAACAAAAATAAACCACTGAAAATCTGATTATATGTGCTTTTGTATTCTTTCCAGGATGAGGCTTAAAAATGAAGTCCTATTTCCAATATTTTATATTTTCCTAATTATACATTCTCTTCTTGTTCCCAGTTTAGGTCAGCACCTTCAGAGTTGATTCTTCTCTCTGTGCCTGAGATAACAGATCACAGGGAAAAACTGACAAGAGTTTCCACCCTGTGTACCACGTGGTCTAGAACAGATTCAGTAAGAGATTGGCAGTATAACTAGGGGATTTACTGGGGTGGGCATCTGGAGGATCCTTGAGCAAAAGCCGGGAATGGCAGGGTTCAGACTCCATGCCGCTGTCTCTCAGCATCAATGAGGATTCACCTATGGAAGTGGACAGAGACATCATTCCTGAGCAGACAGCCCCCAAGCACTCCTCTCAGACACCACACCCAGGACTCTTCCCAGCAGGACAGTGGGGTTTGGCATTTCTGGGGCCCTGCTGCTTCACAGAAGTCTGGGAGCTGCCACTACCCTTTCAGTGGGCCACTTCCCAGTGTGTGTCTGATGGCACAGAGCATTTTGGAGACTGCAGTTGGATTTTTATCCATGCCTGACCCCAGAAATTCAATAAACACAAATCACAATTATAAAAGAAAAGCTAAATAGTTATCAGTAAGCAGAAAAATGTGGAACCAATAAATAATAAAGGCTTTATACAAATAAAATCATCACAATTCATCTGATACAATTAAAGCTTACTTTAGTGATTTTAAATGAGATGAGAACAGCTTTTAACAATAATACACACCAGCTTTCAATATATTAAGAAAATAAATGATAATATATCTAGGGAAAGTGAGGTAAAATAAAATTGTCACACTTCATGGTATATCATTAAAATTTAGTGATTTTGAATGAGACCTGAGCAGCTTTTAGCGTGAATACAAGTCAAGTTTCCAAGTGTTAAGGAAATACATTAATATATCTGAGGAATGAGCAATAAACCCCTCATTATCTTGATGGGATATCATTGTGTTCACAGAATAAAGAAAGGATAAAGTAGAAATAGCATTGTCCCTTTCTAGGGTCACCAGATTCAAAGGAAATAGATGATAACACTATTCTAAACTTTAGAAAGAATGGAAGATACATGTTTAAAGGCAAGATACATTTATGAGATCTACCGAGGCAATAAACCTCAGGTGATTACCCTCTGTCCATAATAGAGGGATGGGAATCACCTGGTTACTAATCAGATTGCATTGGAGAGATGATTATAGTAGATCAAAATGATAAACCTGGCTTGAATGGTTAAAACTTTTTCAGTTAACCCCCCTACTGATACATGTTGGGTCTGATCTGGTTTTTTTTCTTAACTATTAAAATAATTTAATGTGTCTTTAGAGTTTGTTTACAGGTAGACTTTCGATATCAGTATATGTATACAACCCCACACATATTTTAACATTGAAGGACTTGTAACTATCATAGTTAATCATATATAGAGATTTCATGGTACCACAATTGCAACCTAATTATTTACATGGTACAATCAATATAAAGCAGTCCTAGATCTTAAAAGTAAAACAAATAAGAATTTGAAGAAAACATGCAATCTTTGAGCAAGTAACACACCTCTTTCATGTTAAGGACTAACAATAATGACTATTCACACTGAAGGCAGGTAACACCACTGGTTTGAGAGATTTAATAATCAACCTGTTCAGAGTCTGGTGCACAGCCAAAAATAAACATCAAGTGTTCAAATGATACAAGTATGAAGGGTCAAAATTTGGAAGCAATCTAATGAATTAAACCATACCATTAAGTCTCTCTCTCTCTCTCTCTCTCTCTCTCTCTCTCTCTATATATATATATATATATATATATATATATATATATATATATATATATATATATATATATATATATATCCTAACCCTATATATATATATAACCTAACCCTATATATATATATAACAGTTACTACTATCAAGCTCTTATATATAAGGGCGAGGGCGAGGGCGAGGGCTAGGGTTAGGGTTAGGGTTAGGGTTAGGGTTAGGGTTAGGATAGTTACTACTATCAAGCTCTATATATATATAACAGTTACTACTATCAAGCTCTTAAGAGTTTGGTGGCAGTCACTCTTAAGTAGGCACTCTTTAAGTGGATTCCTTATGGTAAAAGCTAAACCTGTTTTCTCGATTTTAAATGTGGTTAAGATGTCCAGGCATGGAAGGAAGCAAGCTGAACCATCACCAGTACACAATAATTAAATACAACATAGTAGAGATATTTCATCTCTGAGAAGTCAGACACATGATTTCTCAAAAATCACAAATGGGACGCAGATTTAGTTGCTGACTTCAATGATAGCCTGGAACTGGCAATTTATGGCCATCTTTAGCTCCAACAAAAAGTATAAGAAAGAGTGATGAGATCAATATTCACCATTCTTGGATCTTCAGCACATTCAGGATCAATGTAGAAAAACCCTGGCATGTCTACTTCCTCTTGTGGATTAAGCCTTTGTTCTTCAAAACAGAAGTACTGTATTCTATTGAAATACTGTCCAGCTTCAAATGGTACAAGATTATATGTAGAAATCCCGATGACTGGCTTGTCAGTCGGGTTCTTAGCTTTGTAAAATGCCAGTGCCGTCTCTCCTGGCATTACATATATTTCCATTTGCTGAGGTCTAAAGTTCCACTGGAGACTTGCATGCACATCCGCATTAAAGGTTACTTTAGAGGGAGGGGGGAACAGGGAGGGAGCGGGGGAAAAAAAGAGGACCTGATGCAAAGGGCTTAAGTGGAGAGCAAATGCTTTGAGAATGATTGGGGCAGGGAATGTGCAGATGTGCTTTATACAATTGATGTATGTATATGTATGGATTGTGACAAAGTTGTATGAGCCCCTAATAAAATGTAAAAAAAGAAAAGAGGAGAAAAAAAAGAAAATGATTAGGGAAAAGAATGTACAGATGTGCTTTATACAACTGATGTATGTATATGTATGGATTGTGATAAGAGTTGTATGAGCCCCTAATAAAATGTTTAAAAAAGAAAAAAAAGGTGACTTTAATAATGCGATCCTTAACAGGCACCATGTTTTCAATCTGGTTAGATCCATGACCAGCTACAGCTGACCCTCCAAGTCCAGTAGTCTGGCAATAGAGCCGATAAAGGGGCACCGCTGCGTAGGACGCCCCCAGCATGGCCATGGCGACCGAGGTCACGTATGTGAGGACAGTCTTGTTGCGGCGCCGCCAGGCCTCCTCCTGCGCGCGCATGAACGGGTTCGTGCTCTTTGGCCCCTGAGGCGGCTGCAAAAGCAGGCCCAGTGCCTGGCTCCGGAGCCCCGACGTCCCTAGCCGCCTCAGTCCCCTGTCAGGAGCTTGGGTGCCACTCCGCCATGGGCAGAGGAGGGGCTCTAGCCTCTGGTCAGCAACGCAGAGTGACCCCAGCGCCCGGCACACAGCTCCAAGTTCCTCCATGCCATGAGCCAGACCTGATCTGGTTTTCAACATTCTCTCTCTCTCCCTCTGTTTCATATTGGGTATACTCTACTCAGATGTATTTTGTCATTGGTGGTAACCCTACTGAATTTATATTATTATCTTTTCTGTTTTTCTCAGAATATGAAACCTGGGATTGATGCACCTATAGACACAGCAAGTAAAATAGGGTTCCTGAAGGATATGGTGGGGTGGGGCTATGGGAGACAGACAGAGTAAGATGGGGTTGATATTAAAGAGTTTAGGAAGTAAGAAAATATTTTGAAACTGACTGGTAGCAAATGTACAATATGTCTTGATGTGATTGAGCTATGGAATTATACGATATCTGCATTATCACAACCAAAAATGGTTTTTGGAAAATAAAAAGCAAGATTATGTGCTTCATAAAATAAGAGATTATACAATATACATATTTAAAACCCCATATAAAATTTAAAATATTATTGTAGTAAATGAAATATAACAGAAATAAATGGAGGAGCATGTCACGGTATTTATTGTAAAACTCAGTGACTCTAAATCTTGCCATTTCTAAACTGAATGATAAATTCAATGTGATAACATTCAACATCTATGTAAGGATAAGGTCACTAGAAGAACAAAACCAGAGCTGCATAGAGAGATAAAGAGAACTGCTCATGCAGTTGTAGAAGTGGGCACCTCCATTCTGACCCTAAGTCCTCGAGTCTTAGTTAGGCTTCTCCTGACTTACGTAGCTTCAGGGGCTGATAAATCTACAATAGGCTGGAGCACAACTTGATGATAGTTTCAAAGACAGGTAAATAAAAACAAGTCATACTTGTTATTGAAGATGTATATTACTTCAAGGTCAGATCACATGTCAGATACCAGGCCACTGTGGACTCTCAGGATTGGCGGGGGTTATTTCAAGCTTTCGGTCAAATTCAAAACCTAGAGCTTGAAGAGCCCAGATGCAGGATCCAAACCCAGAAGGAAACGAACAAGTTTCCCTACCAATCTGTTTATAAAGGAAGTAGATAACATTCACACAGAATATTTGTTTTCCAGTTGCTTCAGAGCTGTGTCCTGAGTAAGGGAGGTACACTCTACCCTAATCATACAACTGCTTGGCTACGCACAGCAGACCCCATTATGGAATTGATTGAATTGTGTTCTTTCACATGATGAGGAATTACTAGGTGCCAACTACCAAACCACTAAGCACACTACCCCGCCAAGTTGACACAAGCCTAACTATAATAGTCCTCAACAGATACTGTGAAAATCATCAAACTCTTTTACCACTTATTTAAGACCACAGTGCATTAAAACACAAAACCAAAATTAAAACAGCTGACCAGATTTTAGAGAACTTTATGATTTTGTGTCTTTTATACAACTATCAAAACAATAAACAACATAAGGCATCATTAGTTTGCCCTTTATGTTTGCTTGATTCATTCATTTAAACAATATGGTATGTCACTGTTATACTTTACAATTCCCTAATGGCAAATACATTGAACATGCCACCATATTCTCACCAATATAGCTATAGTCTTTGGTGTCTGGTTCGAGTTTGGGATTTCTGATGCTTGTGTGGGAGGAAGTGATAGGTTGTTTTTCTTTTTAAGTTTTCCTATTTAATTTGTATTGTCAAGTATATGTGCAGCAATATTATCTTATGGCTAATATCCCTCTGCAAATTCTGGGCCAAAGAATTTCAGGTGACCATAATCTTATGCTCAGATTTTCACAGTGTTGAAATATATATTTATGTAGAAATTTAAAGATATTCTAACTGACCAGAAAATTAATATGGCCAACCCTAATCTGGGGGAAATAATCTATGATATGAGGGAGAGAAATGAGGAAGGAATCTGAATGGGGAATGGCTTTATAAACTGCATGTCTAGAGACAATCCCACAGATTCCATAGGCATTAAGGTGAATAATTTTCCTTGAGTCTAGGAAATAAACACAAGCTTTAGATCTCTGAGTAGTTTTCAGAGGGCTGTGCCCAGCGTGCAAATGAAGAGGATGATTTTGGTTGGAAATGCTCACATTTCATATAGAACAGAATCCCCTGGGAAAGGGGCATTTAAAACAGTATGTATGGTTGTCCCCTAAATTTTGAGGACTAGTTGCCTGAATAGACCTTATTTTAATCCAGGGTGCCTGTTGAGTCTCAAGCAGGTGTCTTTTTTTCAAAACCTGAAATATCATTATTCTTTTTCTGCCCCCCTGATAACTTGAATTTCCATTCACTTCTCTGCTGTATCTTTACACTTGAACTCCTGACAGGTTTTGCCCTAATTTTGGATGTGCTCTGGAAAACCAAGTGACTGACATCTCACAGTCTTGCATCAATTAGAAGTTATAGAGTTGAAACTTTTCTTTTCTGGGGTCCACATTCTCCAGTTGGAAACCTCCTCCCTGAGACCCTATGACACTGGCATCTCTTTATTTACACTGAGATTGGCCTTAGTTATCAAAACCTGAGACGTGTTGTTGGTAGGAGTGCTGGAGTTGGTGATGGCAGTGGCTCAAAGAAAACCCCAGAAGACTTTGAGGAGGTTGATAAGGAAGTGGTAGTTTGGAAAGAAAAGGTGTTTGGAGAGCGTGGGTGATGAAGATACCCTGGTGTCCACCTGATGTTTTCAACAAATGATAGCCTGTCCACTCTCTGGGGCACAGGACATACAGGAGCCCAAGGCAGGGCAGAGACTTTGAGGGGCTGGAGGGAGAGAATATTGAGCTCAGAAATATTTGGTTTTCCTTTTATCTTTAATACACACCGCTTAGGTCAAGTGCTCTCTCATTATAGACTAACATGCATACGAGTTCAAACACAGTTACCCTAGCATGGGCTCAGGAGGTAGAGGGTTGTCTGGTCTCTATCACTTTCTGTTTATAAAGACAGTGCTCGCTCACATGCAAATCATTCTTCGGGCACTAGGATAAATTTCCCTTGGGCAGGAAAGCTATCAGTTCTCTTCAGACAGGCCTTCAGGTCTCTTGGGAATGCAGAGCTGTGGTCTAAAGATGCTATTGCTGTGTGTTCTCCTGTGCCTCCTGACAGTTCCCCAAGGTGGGAGATTCAGATATCTGACCTGGGTCTGTGGGGATGGTTGTGAACTCAAGTGAATAATGGGGACCATCTGTTTTTGTTTGCAGGTGTCCTGTCCCAGGTGCAGCTTCAGGAGTCGGGTCCAGGACTGGTGAAGCCCTCCCAGAAGCTGTCCCTCATCTGCACTGTCTCTGGTTTCTCCATCACAAGCAGTGGTTACTGCTGGCACTGGATCCGCCAGCCCTCAGGGAAAGGGCTGCAGTGGATGGCATGGATATGCTCTAGTGGCGGTACAAATTATAACCCATCATTCCAAAGCAGACTCTCCATCACTAGAGACACATCGAATAATCAGTTCTCCCTGCAGCTGAGCTCCGTGACTGTTGAGGATTCGGCCATGTATTACTGTGCAAGGGAAACACAGTGAGGGGAAGTCAGTGTGAGCCCAGACACAAACCTCCCCTGCAGGGAAGACACTGGGCAGCAGGGGGCGCGCAGAACTCACTGAGCGCGCACATCCAGCCCTAGACAGGCACAGATAGATGATGGAGCATTTCCTTTTGGAATCAGGGTTCCTTCCGTCTTTCATCTCTCAGCATGTCGACGGACATTTTTTTCTTTTTCTTACTCTCTAAATTTTCTCCTCACTGCCGACCTGAAGGAGAAATTGGCATTCTCTGTGTGCAATACAAATAGTAAAGTGACTCTAAGAGTTCATTTTCATCCTATAGAACCCAGTTTCCTTCTTGAAAAATAGGTTATCATGATAATTCTCACCCTATCTGTTACTCAAAACCTATTGACAATAAAATACAGGCATGTCCATATTCATGCGTGCAATGAATGATTTCAAATGTACTGAACTCAGTGACCTCCTACAGTCCAGGGTCAGGTCTATGAAGATTTCCTTCTGCATTGTTCTCTGTGCACTGTTGGCAGTGAATGACTAATGATCTCTATGTCTGAGAAAACAATGGTGGTGACTTCTGGGGCTAAATTTCTGACACGTCCTTAGTGATGCTTGCTACCCATTGTCTCCCTGTATGCAGAAACAAAGGTTCCAGGCACAGAGAGACCCCTGCCACTGGGAACAGGTGAACTGAATGACCTGTCTGTTGGGTTGAGTCATTCGAAAGATCATTCATTGGAGTCACAACGAAGGAAGCACTCATTGGAAGACATCTTTGATTCCAAAGGATAGTAAATGTGTCACAAGAGGAGGAAATTGCAAACTGATTTCTCAAAATGTTCTTTAGGCCATGTTTTCAGCAGATGCCAGGGAATGTAGTCAGTGATGCTTTCCTCTCAGAAGCTGTGGTTTCCCCAACTTGTCAGTACCTCTCTAGGGACACCGTGCACAGTGGCTCTTGGGAAACTTCCTGCATTGGAATCTGCCTTCTCTTCATTGGAATGGGCTTTGTCTGTCTGTCACCATTGATCCAAAGGCAGACTTCAGAATAATAGGTATTGATGAGATCTGTTTTCACTCCAGGATACTAACTAGGCCATTTGTTGTCAAAGTTAGAAATAGTTAATGCAAAAAGAAAATATTCTCATGCTGAGTGGAAATTTTCTTCACACCCTCTGATGTATCTTGAAAGTTTTCATCCTAATGAATACTCAAAAATAGATATTTATTCAAAAAATTTCCCTTAGAATGATCCAGAAAAGATTTTCTATGCAATATTATTGTTTGGAATCATATAATTATTAACAAGATTCTCAAGTAAAATGGAAAGAATGAAGAAGAAAAAATAAAGCTAATCCAAAAGAAAAACAGCAAGAGCAAAGCATGAAGCCTTACAAAATAATAACCAAAAAAAGACAAAAATTAAGAGAAAAGATAAGAAAATGAACTCAGGGCAAGAAAACTGAGGAAAAAACACAATAATTCCACAAAGGGGCGGGGGAACCATAAAGACAACCCAATGCATAATGACAGCAATAAATGCATACACATCAATAATGAAATGGAATGTTAATGGATACAATGTACCTCTCAAGAGGCAGTGAGAAGCACAATGGGTAAGGAAAGTTGATCCATAAATCTATGCTTACAACAAACACAATTGAGACATAAAGAGAAATAGAATCTAAAAATCAAAGGTCGAAGAAAATACATCAAGAAAATGGCAATAAAAAACAAGGATAGCAATATTAACCAATGACAATTTTGAAATCTGTTACTGGCTATACAAATTAATAGTGAAATATACTTCAAGACCAAATCTTTAATGGGAGACCAATAAGGGCATCATATGATAAAAGGAACAAAAGAGCAAGAAGAAAAAAATATTAATGAATATATATACATTCAATGGCAGACCCTCAAGATATATTCATCAAACTCTTATAGACTTAAAGAGAGAAATACATAATTTTACAGGAATAGAGTTAAATACACCTCACTGGGTTTTACAGAACAACTCAAAAGATCAACTAGATAATAAATCAATACAGTAACAGAAGAACTAAATACTATAATTACTGACCTCTTAGACATATAGGGTGCATGCTATCCGGGAAAACCTCAATGTATCTTCTTCTCATGTTCATATGTACCATTCTTCAGAATAGTCCACATGTTAGGCTACAATGAAGGCTTAATAATTTTTAATTTGTGATATTATAAATAAAAATTTTTACTTCACAACATTATGAAATTAGATATAAACAATAGGAAGATAAAAGAATAAAAAGTTAACATGGAAAATGAGAAATTTTGTGCATTAAATTGCTTGGAAATGGTAGGATTAAGGGATTAATGTTTTAAATTCCTTACAAAAATGAAAATAAGCATACCACAAGCTTTGTTACACAGCAGAAGCAGTACTAAGAACACTTGTTGTGAACAATGTATGAAGATATCAAAAAAGAGAGCAAAGTCAGTATGGTAACACAACACCTTCAACAATTAGAACAAAAAGAGTTATGTAAAATATCAGTCATAAGAAGGCAATAAATATTAAAGAATGGAGCAGAAATAAATGAAAAGGAACAGGGAAATAATCCATAAGACAAGTTAATTCTTTAAAAATATTAACAAAATTTGACAAACTACTGGTAAACTAATTAAAGTAAAAGGAATAGGAAAAGCAAATATAAAGAATAAGAAATAAAAAATCCAATATCACAACAGAACCAAAACTATGAAGATCACAACAGTGAATTTGAAAATTTAGAATAAGTGGACATATTTCTAGAAAAACACTACCTATCTTTATTTTAAAAATCATTTGGGGGGGGGGCTCATACAACATTATCACAATCTATCCATCCATCCATTGTGTCAAGCACATTTGTACATTTGTTGCCAACATCATTCTCAAAACATTTGCTTTCTACTTGAGCCCTTAGCATCATCTCCTCATTTTCCCCTCCCTCCCACTCCTGCCTCACTCATGAACGCTTGTAAATTATTACTATTTTGTCATATCTCACAATGTCTGACATCTCTCTTCACCCACTTTTCTGTTGCCCATCCCCTAGGGAGGAGGTTATATATAGATCCTTGTAATCTGTTCCCCTTTAAATTTCCACCATCCCTCAACACTCCCAGTAACACCCCTCTCTCCCATTGTCCCTGAAGGGATCATCTGACCTGGATCCCACGTGTTTCCAGTTCCTGTTTGTACCAGTGTACAGCTGGATTTGTAAGGTAGAATTGGGATCATGATAAGATGGGGGGAGGAAGCATTTAAGAACTAGAGGTGGGGGGAGGAATCATTTAAGAACTAGAGGAAAATTGTATGTTCCATCTTTGCTACATTGCACCCTGCACTCTTCTCCTCCCCAAGACCCTTCTGTAGGGGGATGTCCAGTTGCCTACAGATGGGCTTTGGCTCCCAAATCTGCACTCCGCCTCATTCACAATGATATGAATTTTTGTTCTTTGATGCCTAGTCCCTGATCCCTTTGACACCTCGTGATCGCACAGTCTGGTGGGCTTCTTCCATGTGGGCTTTGTTGCTTCTCAGCTAGATGGCTGCTTGTTTACTTTCAAGCCTTTAAGACATCACACACTATATCTTTTGATAACTGGGCACCATCAGCTTTCTTCACCACATTTAATTAAGCACCCATTTGTCTTCAGTGATAGTGTTGGAAGGTGAACATCATGGATTGCTAGTTTAATAGAACAAAGTATTCTTTCATTGAGGGAGTACTTGAGTGGAGGTCCAATGTCAATTGGCTACCTTAATATGAAACTAATAAATATATGCACATAGATTTATTTCCCCATCATCGCATATAAATATATATATACATATATGCATGCCTGCATTGAGATCTCTATAATTATCCTTTGCCTCCTAGCTCTGTCCTCTATTTCCTTTTACTTTCCTCTTGCCCCACTATCATGCTCAGCCTCCATTTTGGTTTTAGTAATTCCTCTCAGTTACATTGTCATTGATCAATCCCTACCAAGCATCTTAAATCCTCCTTGCCACTGATTTTGGATTCCTTGTTGTTCCCTTGTCCCTGGGTTTGTTAACACCACTTCCTTTCTTAAACATATATGAGTTCACTAGGTTTATTTCTCTAGTCACCCTGGCCTAACATACACATAGACTGAGTGAAACAGTTTTTTAAGACAGACATAAATCTTGGAATGAAAGCTACAAACTATGAAAATAATTTTGTTTTAAGTAAGCTCTTTTTTCAGAGCTTCCATTTCTAAAGCCCTAAATATCAGTGAGAAAGGCCGGGTATATAGGCGCCAGTTAATGCCAAGGAGAGAGAGAACTTTATGCACTGAGATAAGCCTTTGGCTTAGCTAGTACCCATGATAACTTGCTCCTGCACACAGTCATGGGAGAATCAGTGAGACAAGGTGGAGGGGGTTAACTTGGGGTTGGAGTTATGGAGAATTTCTTGCTAAGTTACAGGTGAACAAAGTATAACATTTTCCTAACTAATTTATATTTCTACCAAAACAACAGTAGATTGATTCTTCAAGATCCTCTCTCTCGAGTTCATGATACTTTCAACATTCTTGGCCAGAAAAAAAAAGCCTCAAATGGGGCTTTCAGTGAAGTTAACACTCAGCTAAGACCCAGAACAAAATTATACCCAATGAGAATGGGGGTGGGGGGCATGGAGTGGAGACCCAATGCCCATCTGTAGACAATTGGACATCCCCTCACATAGGGGTCACAGGGAAGAGATGAGCTAGTCAGGATGCAGTATAGCACCGATGAAGCACACAACTTTCCTCTAGCTCTTTGGTGTTTCTTTCACCCCACTATCATGACCTCAGTACTACCTTAGAAATTGGATTAGATCAGAGCATGCACCTGGCTCCAGATAAGAGCCTGGAAAAACACATGGAATCCAGGATAGATAAACCCCTCAGGGCCAAAAATGAGATTAGAGATACTGTGAGGATTAGGGGAGGAGAAAGGGGGAATTGATCACAAGGATCAATCTAGAAACCTCTATGAGGAGTATAAACAATGGAAAAGTGGGTGAGGGGAGATGGAGGATAATGTAAGATATGAAAATAAAAATCCATAATTTATCAAGGGTTTGTGAGGGAGGATGTACAGGGGAGGGAGGAGGAAGAAATGGGGAGCTGATATCAGGGGCTCAAGGGGTAAGACAATGCTTTGAAAATGATGATGGCAGCATATATGCAAAGGTTCTTGACACAATGGATGAATGTATGGATTGTAATAAGTGATGTAAGAGCCCCCAATGAAAGTATTTAAAATAAATACTCAGCTAAACTCAGATTCTATCTTCACATACACTCAGCCTCTACTGAGTTATTTCTGATCTCTGACTTGCAATGTAAAGCAATGTAAGGAGTGTCAGATGGAGCGAGGTTGCTGAGAGTCCCCTGGCCAACACAGGGTGAGACAATCTTTCATTTAAGAATGTACTGGACATCAGAGGGTTCTGACCCAATTTTGTAAGCTTTTCCAATTGACAGTCTTGTGCCTCTCCCAATCAGGCCCCTTTCCTTTCCCTGCTCCTGTAGTCCCACATTTGATTGTGTTTAATTGATCTACCTATCATTATTGCTTTCTTTTGAATTCTGTAAAGGAGTTCAAAAGAACTACATGTTCGGTGTAAGGAGAGGCTTTCTGCCAAAGAAAAAGACCTGACTTCAGTTTTTGTTGTTGATGATATTTAGTGTGTTTTTTTAACAGACCTTTGAAACTAATCATAGTTCAAGAAGTCTTTAAGAAAAGTATTTCTTTCCTCTCACAACACACTACCAGGAACGATATCCATTATATATATATAATATATATACATACATATATATAATTATATATTATATCTATATAATTGTGCAATTACTCAAATTTTATAAATAGCTAAGCAATCAGAATGTTCTTGTGAGTTCCTGGATCCTCTGTATTTATACTCTCTGAAAATTTATTTTCATGTCAGTACTTTGTGAATCCTTGGAGGTACTACTGCCAACCCCTGGATTGTTTTGTTACTCAAATAAGCTCTTTAATTTTTAACAGAAACCCCAGTATGCTCTTTGACAGGAATGATGGAAGATGAAATGGTATGAACATTTTTTCTCATGGCTGTCTATCAATCGCTGCTACATCCTGAAGGAAAGAAAGAAAGAGGAGGGGAGAAGGATGAAGGAAGGGAGGGAGAGAGAGTAATATAGAAGCAACAATACATGGAAATAGAGTTGCCATCTTAAGGAAATTTTATTTTTATTAATCTAGTAGCTAATCTTTGGTGACAAGGATGTATTTACTACCAATAAATTAGCCAAGAGGAATCAGATTTCAGAATAAGAACAATAAAGTCATTGGCCATTCTGTGTGAGACCACTGCCCAACCAGCTTAACCCTGTGTAACACTGTAAATTTCACACTTACCCAAGAAACCTCCCCTGGGATATGACGTATTGATACACGATGATGAAATACATATACCTCATGTAGTGCCAACAATTATTCTGTATTTTCCTTCCTGATACTCTTTGGATGCATTTCTTTCTAGAAAAGTATACCATTCCATCAACCTACTATCAGTTATGTCTAAATATGCTGGGCAAACATGCAGAGAAAGGACATTCCCAACTTCAGGTCACCATGGAACAGAAGGACTTTGGTCAAGGATCCAGAATGTGCTAGAAAGACATCGCCACATCAAACCAGAAGACATTTAGAAGGAAGAATTATGAAAAACTCATTTCTTGTCAAAAGTCACAACCCCACCCTGATGCACACTCAGGACTGTTGCTGTGAAATTGATGCATATCTGTTATTGCCTACATTTCCTTCGTCGTGTCCGTGCCTAAAACTCTAAACTCCCCTCCTCCACTGTGCTTTTCCTTCAGGAGCTGGCCTTGGAGAGTCTTCTGGCTCACTACATGCTTGTTCCAAGTAGAGCTCCCCCATCTCATTTGTATATAGCCCCCTGCCTTTGTTTCTCAGCAGGAGTTTGATTGGTAACTTGGGACACACTTCCTCTTGCTGTGTTTATTCAATATGACATTACATATTCATCTCCGCCTGCCCCTACCGTGTCCTCCCAGAACAGTTATTCTACTAGGTCCTGTGAGGAGTACTGTTTTATGTTTCTACATATTTTTACTTATTTAGTTATCTTTGAGTGTGTTCCAGTTTATACCAACCCTGTGTCCAACAGAACAGGACACAGTCTGATGCTGTGCCATCATCACACTGGTTATGCTTGATCTCACTGCTACATCTGTTGTATCAATTCATGCCACCGAGGAGCTTCCTCTTTTTCACTGACTGTCAACTTTACTAAGCATGGTGTCTTTTCCAGGTTCTGCTCTCTCCTCATAGCATGACCAATGTGTGTAAAGTGAAGTATCACCATCCTTGCTTCTAAGAAATTCTCTGGTTGCACTTCAATTCCAACGATGCTGAGCTTTTCATCAAGTTTAACCTGCTCCAATCCACTTGTCTTCTGGGTATTCTTTAGAATATCTACTGTATGTGAAGAAATGCCTATGGTTAGGTAGCCCATTTATGAACAGTAGAGTGTGATAACTACAGAAACATGCTATAGAGGTGGACAATGAGACAGAGGAACACCAATAGGACATCTGAGATGTACCTTGGCCAAGACAGAGATATCCTGAACAAGAAAACAAGCCAGGAGAAACCTTATTTGCTCCTCTCTTAAGTTCTTGGGTTTATGGTTGTCCATTTTTAAAGCCTTTGTGAAAGACTGCAGCCTACAGTAAAGGAATGGTAATGGGTAGGTAGATGGGTGATGTCATGGGCCAAGGTGATGGCAGAAGCTTAAAAATACAAGACGCATCCAGGAAAGAGATGACTTATCAACATGTTTGTGCCTAGATTCTGGACCCCAAGCTTTCTAGGTAATGCTGACAGATGGCAAACAACACAAACTGTAGGAGAGTGGTTATTGGTTTGGGTTCAAGGATAGCCAATCCATAGTCTTGGTCTGCAAGGGAGAAGGGGAAAACTGAGTGCCTAGGCTTAATCATGTAAAACATGTTCCTCCAGGAACATAGTTTGGCAAGAAAACAAAATGAAAGTGCTGGGAAGAGGCTATGCTGTGATAAAATAGGGAGGCAGTAGCCTGAATGGATAGTTGGACATCATTGGCACTGCCCTTTTGCAATCCCCAGGATGTCTCTGAAGGCAGGGATGTGTGAGGTTGCAGTTATAGGATAAAGGGTGTAGACTAGTGCTCCTTTGAAATTAATCAGCAAGTCAGGCTACTAGAGAAAAACACAATTTGTTTAATGTCCCGTCATCAAGCATACCTTAAATATAAGGCTCACCATACCACCAAGTCTTAAGAACAGGTTTCAACTCAGGGATCTTATTTTGGTCGGTTGCAGAGAACAGTTGCCTTCCAGACCCCTCCGTGAGCAACATTCTTAATCTAAGCTTGACTAAGTTCTAACTCCTTCCAGAAAACTGTTAGCCTTTGTAAAAAATACAAAACAACAGAATGGTGATAGTCATTCTATCACCAGTCAAGAGATCAATAGATACATTGTATTGGATGAATAAACCTTATTTGGCTGTTTAGATTGTTGAAGAGCAGGGATCTTACTTTAAAGAGTAGGTTCCCCTCACCCAAACTACCTTATTATGAATGGCCTCATATGTGGAAGTTGATCACTGAATAAGGAAGACTGAAGAAGAACAGATTTGACTGAATTGTAGTGATGGCCAAGAATAGTGAAATAACATTGTTCTCCAAAAGCACAAATAAGTCTGTCTTCGAATAAATGAGCTCAGAATGTTAGTTAGAGGAGAGAGTAGGGAGGCCATATTACATACTTTGGACAATGTTGTCAGAAGGGAGGAGTCCCTTGAGAAGGACAATATGTCCGGTAAAGTAGGGGGGAAGTGAAAAATAGGAATCCCTCAACAAAATGGATTGACAGTGACGGCAGTAATGGGTTCAACCTAAATTGCGAGTCTGTTAAAGGAGAACGCAGTGTTTCTGTTGTGTATTGGGTCCCTACAATGTGGAATCAACTCAATGGCACCTAACATTGACAACCTCAGAAACCACTAATCAATACACAAGAGAGGTGCAAAATACTTGTGTGATAGTTATATTTATAAAAGTTATTTCCTTGATAACAGATGCCAAACCTTTCATGTGAAGTTTTCTGCAACATAAACTCTCTTATTAAAAAGAAAGAATGGCTTGCCTTTGCTATAAAAAAATAAACAAGGTGATGATAAAATCACTGAGGAATTCCTGTCCCTCATTGATGTACACCATTCTCCTGGAGGTGAACTGAAGGAAATTCTCTATGATCCACGCTGCATGTCTTATGGCAGAGTATTTCTCATCTTGGGCTCAAGTGTGAGGGTAGCACACAGTCACTCTGGTGTGAGTGACTATTTGTCCATCAAGGGTACTGTAAATCATTTATCCCTCTATGCAAGTAGTTCTCAACCTGTTGGTCACAACCCCTTTGGGGGTTGAATGACCCTTTCACAGGGGATGCCTGAGACCATCGGAAAACACATATTTTTGATGGTCGTAGGAACTGAGACCTTATCCATCTCCAGGTAGGTCTGCCAACATGCAGATACACCCACATGAGTCCCTGACGTGAAGACTGTTACCCATGCTACACCAGGCTTCAAGACAAATTTTCATTCATTTATAATTAGAAAGAAATATTTCACAATATATAATTATATGTTGTTTTTGTTATTAATCACTATGCTTTATTTATCCTCAATTTGTAACAATAGAAATATATACTGCATATGAGATATTTACATTAGGATTCATAACAGTAGCAAAATTACTGTTATGAAGTAGCAACAAAAATAATTTTATGGTTGGGGAGTCACCACAACATGAGGAACTGTATTAAAGTGTCATAGTATTAGGAATTTTGAGAAACACTGCTCTACACTGGGAGGTCAGTTGCAAGACCTGAGGATCCCTCCAGAACAAGTGATCTATGAGGTGAGTGGGTTTCAAGATGCTCAGAGGGTCCAGAATCAACTGAATCACAATTAAATTCCATGAGAAACTTCAAGGCTAAATCTAAAGTAGATTAAAGACCAGAGGATTCACACAGTATGAATAAACACTTTTTCCCTTAAGTTCAAGTTATTGGGTGAAAACATAACAATAGTTGTGAGAGTACACTTACTAACATTTTCTTTTTTTAAAATCTATATATATTTTTTTACAAAACAATCTTATCACCTTCAAAGTACTCTCCATTACACTTAATAGAGTTGTCAAACCTGTGATTACATTTTTGCAAACATTTTTCAAACTCATCTGTTTGGATGGCTGACAGCACCACCCATGTTTTTTTTTTTCCTTCACCTCTTCTTTTTTTTCCTCTTTTTTTTTTAACAATTTATTAGGGGCTCATACAACTCTTATCACAGTTCATAAGTTCATACATATACATACATCAATTGTATAAAGCACATCTGTACATTCTTTGCCCTAATCATTTTGTTCTCCTCTTTTCTTTTTTTACATTTTATTAGGGACTCATACAACTCTTATCACAATCCATACATATACATACATCAATTGTATAAAGCACATCCATACATTCCCTGCCCCAATCATTCTCAAAGCATTTGCTCTCCACTCAAGCCCCCTGCATCAGGCCCTCTTTTTTCTTCTTTTCTTTTTTTTGCCACTTACTAGCATTTTCTATGAGACCAGTAATAAACTGTTAACAAGGTTAGATGATGATACTTCAAGAAAACTGTAGACCAATATTTATAATGGATCTACATGAAAAAGTGCTTGAAAATATTGGGAACTGAGTCAGACAACACACTGAAATAATTATATACCATGACTAATTGGAATCTCCCCCAGAGTTGATTTAACATAAGAAAATAAGCTCTGTAATATCACAAATAATGCAAAAAAGGATTAACTATCTAAATAGACACATGAAACATACTAAACAAAGTCAGAGGCTTTTTATGTTAAAAAAAACACCTCTGAAAATCTAACATGAAACAATATAGTTCAATATATGAACATGATAATACACATTCCTATTTTAAAAAAATGAAAATGTCATACTTAGAGGAAAGAGAAAAACATCACCCCACCTCAGAAAAAGGACAAACATAAATGTGCACTTTCACTGCTGATATTAAAAATTGACTATGTTCTAACTAGAGCAATCAAAATATGATTTTTTTTAAAAAAGAAAAGAGGCTTCCCAAATGAAATAAAATTGCCTCTAATCATAAATTAATGTTCATATCCATAAAATATGCAAAATATGCCATAAATAGCTAATAAATATATAAACGTTGTAGGCTACATTTCAACACACAAAAATAACTTTTGAAAGTTAACCCAATAACTATTAATTGTTAATCAACAACTCCCAAACCATTAACCCTTACACCTTAAGACGCTGAGCATCCTTACAGCACACTGATAATATCCTAAAACATTGAACCCCTAACCACCTGAAAAGCTCTTTACATCCACGATGTCTATTAGCATCCTGAGCATTCCCTGATAGCCACAGCTAAGTGGAAAAAATATAGGATTTCCTTAAGAAATCCTAACACCATACACCAGGAATCCTCAAACCAGGCCCGTGGGCCACATGCGGCCTGCCGAGGATATTTATCAGGCCCACCAGTAGTTTTTGTTGCTGCTGCCAGTCCTGCTTAGCAGCAGACCTGTCCAGTGTGCATATAAATTTGTTCATAGTTTCTTTAAAAAATACTATAGTCTGGACCTCCAACCGCCTGAGGGACAGTGAACTGGCCCCCTGCATAAAAAGTTTGAAGACCCCTGCCATACACGCTCAAACTAACCTAATTCAATTATCCCAATTGTTTGAGTCAGGAACACAACTTTGAATATATTCTCCAACCTTAATCTTAACTTTATGACACAATGTCTCAATATCAGAAACCACCTTCCAAAACTATACTGTTTAAACCATAACTCTCTATCTTTATGCCATAACACATAAGCCCCTAAGTAGAGCCAAACATAAGCTGGTAGGCACGACACATTGTAAACATAGAGCCCTTTAATCCATCCACCAACATCTGACTCTCCACTCATGACACTGAAATTCTAGTTCTATCCATTGACTCTTGTTCTTGAACCGGGAGCATTAATCCCAGGGTCTAGATTCCAATCTCAAATACAGACTCTGACTCTAGCACTCTACAACCCTACACAGAACCCAAATCTAACCCATCAAGAAACTCACATTGCTAATTATGTATGTGGAACTGTCTGCTCTCTCAGACTTTACCTAAATGTACAGAACTAAGGTAGGTAGACAGGCAAAACCAGGAACCACAAGCACATTTCCAGTAAACTTTTAAGGCATTTGCATCTGATTCATGGAAGGTGGCAAAATAAAGTGGTTTATACATGTTTTATATGAATATTCTATATATGAAATGAAAAGCTCATTAGCAATAAGTATGCATGGGAATTCCCACACTGGCAAAATAAATGGATCATAAAGAAACACTAGCAAAAAAGTAAAACAAAAGAGGCAATAGTTAGAAGAAATGCAAATGAGGACTCTCAGGTTTATGACCAATATGTGAAGAGCCCAAAGTCACCATTCCAATCCCCAAGAAAAAAGGTGACCAGATTAAACTCAGAATACAGAGGTCACAGGTCATGGTTTCGTTTGGTTGTCCATTAAAAAAAAATGAACTCTTATTGGGTCAATTCTGACTTATAAAGTCTCTACAGGGCAGAGTACAAAAGGCCCTGTGTGTTTCTGAAACGGCAACTCTTTAAGGGACTAGAAAACATCACCAGTTAATGGTTTTGAATTGCTGAATGTGTGGTTAGCAATCCAACACATAACCCACTACATCCCCATGGGTACATCATGTTCTTATAAACTGGAGAAAACTAGATTGCAGCTAACAATAAGAAAGGTATTCTTTTCAATGTCTCTAATTAATTAATCTAGTTAGGACCCAGACCAAACATCAGTCCTCAAAACAGGGGGTAGGTACACATAGGTAGGTACGCTCTCAGTTGATTTCTACTGTGAAATCATTCTATGTCCCTGCCTATGGGACCATTTTGTTTAGTGGTGGTTTCACCCTATGCCCTTAATAATCTAATTAATTGAATTCATTGAAAACTGTGATTTGAAGAATGTGATGGGATTACCTAAGTGAGACCAAAATAATTTGTTCCAGGAGAAAATATCTTCGGTAGTTATCCATTAAAAATCATATAGAGACTTCCGGGAAGATGGTGACGGAGTAACACATACCAGAGGGACTCCGCAGAATCCAGCCCAGGAGAGTTCCTCAGAGGGAAATTCAACGCCACTGGATCGCAGGAGGCACAACATAAAGATAAGTAGGCTCAGATCCACGGGGTTTTGAGGGGCTGGGGGCTTTTGGCTTACTATAGTGGAAGCTGGATGGGGCTCGACCCTAGCCTAGCCGCTGTGTCTGCCCAAGACGGGACCATTTGGAACCTGTAGCAGGGCTTGGCCTCCGCACATCCACAGTTTTCCCCTGCCTGCCTCAGGGCAGGGACAGGGCCCTTGAGGCTCCACCGGCAGGGATTGGTGTTCAGCTGCATTGTTGATTCTGTTTGCATCTCTGCACTATATTCCCACGCAGGCTTGGAGGGCTGCTCCGGGGCTTTTTCAGGGCACAGCCACAGCTTGCAGCGCCGCATGGGCTGAGCAGGGACTGAACCCAAACCCCCACAGCTCCATAGGCAGGGATCAAGCTTCAGCTACACTGCGGTGCCAGTTAACATCTCTGCTCTTTGCACCCCCACTTCTCTGGGGGCTGCTCAGCAGCTTTCTTGTGACTCTTCTTGGGGCTCAGCTATGGACTGCCACTGGGGCTTGGGGCAGGGAGTGGTCCCTTGCAGGTCCACAGGCAGGGAGTGGGACTCAGCTGCATAGTTGCTTTTCCTTCCCTCGCTTCCCTGTACCCCGGCACAGTCCGGTCTCACTGTTTAATTTTGCTCCCCCTCTTGTTCCTGAACTGCTCTCTCACACTCCATTGCAGACTTATGGGACACTCCCATTGCCCTGGGGCATTTGCGCCTGGGCCACACCCAGCTAGGTGAGCTCCACCCTGCATAGATAGCCCAAGGCTAGGGAAAAGGCCTGCTTGCTCTCCAGGGGATACTCCTCTGACTCCTCACCAGGGAATTCCTGCCTGTGTACCTGGGGACATAAGGCAGCTCAGCCAACACTTATCAATATTTAAACCAATAGCAGGAACTTCAGCCCAGTCCCTGCAACACTGGGGCAGGCAGCCGACCTGCCATCTGGGGCACTCCCCTGATAGGGAAGCCACAGGAAGATAAAGTGGTAGGTTAATAACCTAGCAAAATCAGCTGTAGGCAGTTCAAAGAAGCATTCCTATAAGTCTTCCAGAGAGAGACTAGAAAATGGCACCTGGTTCCTCAAAAACAATTCAATGCAAACAGCCATCAGCCCCAACGACCTCAACAAAAAAACAGGAGAAACAAAAGACAAAGGCAGTAGATGTGCTGAACATAGCAACATACATAGAAGAAGCAGACATTGAGAAGCCATACAAAGAAACTCTCAGAATGCTGCTTGGAGTCATGCAGGATATGAAGGAAACAATACAGAAAAAGGATGAAACGATAGAGGAGATAAAAGCCGTACACCAAAGGGAAATACAGGTGCTTAGGGAGGAAATAACGAAAAACAATAGCAAAATCATGTTCCTTGAGAATCGACTGGAGGAATCAGAAAACCGCATCAGTGTCTTGGAGGACAACCAAGCAGACTTTAATAAACGTGAACAAAAATCTAATAAGAGCATCAGAGAAGCCGAAGAAAACCTAAGAGCTATGTCTGATGCTATGAAGAGGAACAACATTAGAATTATTGGCCTACCGTAGGAAGACACAACAAAGAAGTCATCTGCAACAGTAGCGAGAGAATTCTTGGAGGAAAACTTCCCCAGCCTAATGAATGAAAACCAAGCAACCATCCAGGAGGCTGAAAGAACACCAGCACGACGGGACCCCAAGAAGAAATCACTAAGGCACATAATAGTTAAACTATCCAACTTTGAGGAAAAGGAGAAAATCATGAGAGCAGCTAGGGCAAAAAAAGCAATCACATATAAAGTCACCACATAAGGATATGTTCAGACCTATCAGCAGAAACTATGAAAAAAAGGAGAGTGGAGTAACATATTCCAAAAGTTGAAGGAAAACAATGCAAATACAAGAATACTCTACCCAGTCAAATTATCGATTGAGAAGTAAAAGTCTTCCCAGACAAGGAAAAACTCGAAAAATATGTTACAAAAATCATACAGAGTATAGATTTACTCTGAAACTACAATGGTCACCATACAGAATCAAATGGTGGGCCAAATGCTTGCTATTTATCAAATTATCATCTAATTTAAATACAAGGAGCTCATTGGTAGCTAATCTTTCATGCCATGAATGCTCAAGTGAGTTTCAAAAAGATCATGGAAAAATGGAATAAAGATGAATGGAATTTATACATGATCATATTGAAGCCTCTGCATATCTGTTCCTAATAGATAATGCTAAACAGTGTAGTATCATTATGTTAAACAGAATAATGCAATAAATCTTTTATAATTCCTCAATTATACATCTTAAAAATCTTTAAGAAACCTGTTCATCTTCCATAAAAACTCAGAAAGAATATTAAGAAATTTACATAGAGTATCTTTCTTGAAGATCTATTAAAATTGGTATTAATTTATTCTCTAGCTATGGTAAAGAGACCAGTTAGGCTACAGTGTATCTGTACAATTCATATAGAAACTTGTGAGAGCTGAAAAATAACAAAATGGTTTAATTTTTCTGGGTCCTGAAAATTTTGCATATTCCAAAAGGTGGTTTCTCATGTTATAGATAAAAATTTAACCTCATTGTACAGTTTTGAGTTTTCTTTCTTTGAAAGAATGCCAGGTTCCATAGGTTCTGGTATGTGTGTACATGCATGCATGTGTGCCTGGCTTAGTTTTTGATATGCTTCCGCACCATAATGGTTAACACGGATAGGTGTTCATGGAGAGATTGGAAGTTTGTGTCTCCTCAGAGTCTCCAGGGAAGAAAGCCTGGGTGATGCATTTTGAGAAACCAGCCACTGAAACCCCTCTGCAACATCCCTGTGCTCTGACACACATGGAGTTTGCAGGAGTTGGTGTGGGTTTGATGGCATCTGTTTGGCCGGTTTCATTTCTAGGGGTGGGGGAGAATGCTGGTTTCATTTGCTACCCTCAAGGCTGTCAGTTCAACTCCACCAGCAGTTCTGTACAAGAAAAGCGAGCTGGTGGTTCCTGTGTAGATTTTGAATCTCAGACACCTACATAGGAACACTATGAGTGAGAATTGACGTTGTGGCAGTGAGTTTGCTTTTTGGGGTTAAGGACAATGAAGGTTTGTAGGTGGTCAAACAGCTTGAACTAGACAGTTCCAATGAGGGTTGACGGGTTAAATTCAGCCTGCATTACTGTGAAGACAGGACTGGAGATCTGTTTCCACAACTTATACTCCAGAAATGCTATGGAGCTGTTCTGTTCTATAACACATGAGGTTGCCATGAGATGGAATTAACATGACTTGGCACCTAACAAAAGGGAAAACTAAACATGATGAAAGCATGTTCATGTCTATGGACACATTGGTTTTATGCTGAAAACATGGCTAAATCAGAAACACAAAAACAATTTTCATTAAGAATCACTGTGCCCATAGTGAAAAACATGTAAGCCTACTGAGAATTTGCATATCTAAATTACTTAGTGAAGAAGTCCTACTGCTACAGTAAATATATGGCAGCTCCACGAAATGTAAGCAGTTGTATCGCACGATGTGGCAATCTGGTCACATTAATTATAGCCTAGAAACCACAAGGAAGAGTTTAAGGTCCTATGGCATCACAGAGTGCACCAAAGCGCACCTGAGAACAATAAAGCAATGAATAAAACAAGTCTTTTATCAAGAATACTTGGATAAAAGGTTAGAGCAATTAAGTATTCCCATGCAGTGGGAGATAGAAAATGGTAACTTTATCTTAAATAAGATGACATCTTACTATATATAAGAATTATATATCTGAATGTTACCTTGTATTAGGAATAATTGTGACCCAATTTTTTTACGAGGAGCTAACCTTAGTAGGACACAGTTCCTACACAGTCAAAGCAAACAAATTGAAGAAGAAACAAATGAAATCAATCAAAAGGATTAAATGAGTTTACATAATTAGAGTTGGGTTCTATGAAACATTGTCTGTATCCACTAGGATAACTGATAAGTGAAAGCTTTAAATACATGTCACTGTGAAAATAACTCAAAACAACCAAAAAAGTGCTTACCTTGAAGGCATGTGTCACTAAAAGATAATATTAATGCACAAAACCAAAACACACTGCCATCGAGTCAATTCTGACTCATAGTGACCTTATAGGGCAGTGTAGAACTTCCCTCTGGATTTTCAAAACTGAAACTCTTTACAGTTGAAGAAAAGCTATTCTTTCTCCAGATTAATACAAAAAAGGACCTGAAAATAAATAAAATATTTGCTGAATTCTGCACATCAAAAGGATGATAAAGGAAACAAAAGTTCCCTATTAATAAAAAGGGTGGACATTAAATCTGGGCCAGCAATGCTCTATGAGTCACGAGGGAAGATAAGGGGATGATGGCACGGGTGGAAGAGCATAGTGATAAAGAGGATGAGCCATTAACAGAACCAATCTCTGAGCTGAGGTGCTCTTCACACTGCAAGTGGAAAGGTACAGCATCAGCAGAGACAAAACCCAGGAGCTGTATTAGAGATTAAAGTCTTAGCACCCCAGTTAGTAAAGGGCTGTGGAAGGCAGTACATGCCTAAAGTCCATTTAAAGGGTATCCCCATAGATTAAATCCTCCTCCGCATTATTTCTGATCATTAATAAATGTTCTCCTTAAATTTTATTTGAGATTGGAGTCCCTCTTGCTGTATAAAACAGAGCACAAGCTAGTTTCTGGTGGGCAGAAATGATTAAGGAAGCACACGCAGTCAAGATGTTTTAGAGTAAAAAGGAGACCCCGTTTTAAATATAGTTTAAAGAGAATATTTGTTAAATCTTAAGAGACAAAGACAAAGTAAAGACACAAACAAAGCATCTATCTGGATGAGGGAGGCCACCAACAGGAGGTGGAAATATCTTCCCAGGTTCACAATTGAGATGTGAATTAAAGAGGTTGTGGGGAAGGCACAGGGCAAAGGAAACTGCCACAAAAGCATGATTGGTTATCAATGAATACATCACAATGACAGATTCTTCCATCCTTTGATAGCAGGCTTACAAGATGGGTCAAGGGCCTCCTGACCAATGCAGTCAGGCCAAGGCTGATAGGACATGGTTCCTGTCTAGGAGACCCCTGTACTGTCTCCAGTTTGGTGACCTCCATCAAGGACACACATGCAGGCAAGCCTCCAAGAGACACTGCCCTCCCCTGGGCTGCCTGGAGAGGTTAAAGTAATCCACTCTCCAAAGCCCTCTGCCCGAGGGCCAGATTACCTACAGCCTTAGTTCCTGGGCAGAAAGCACTCAGTGGAGGTTTACTCTATGCGAGGAATTAAACTGTGCGGGGATTAGGGCTGTGACTGCTATGGCAACCTTTTGCAAAGCAAGGTGCTGGGAAGTTAAGCTCTAATACAAACCTCAGTCCTCATGGGGTGACCTGATGACTGCAAGGCTGGCCTCTTCTTTTGGTAAGGTCACTCTGGGGTCCCTTGCTCTCATGCCTGACACCTGACATGGAGGGAATGGACACCAGACAAGAACCTACCTCCAATCGGGCCTTTCTGGCTTGAGGGGTGAGGGTGCATGAGGGGTTCTGGGCAGGATAAAGGAGGCAGAGTATTCCCATGTGTGAATGCTCTGTGGCCTGTACCCAGCCCAGAAAGGATTTAAATGGAAACGTCCCAGGGGATCCTGGAACTGGGGCCAATAGGATGCGGGAATTGTAACATCCTCAGGAACCAAGACACCACTGGGACGTCACCCTGCAGGGGACTCCACGCATGGGATCCACATAGAAACACAGAGACTCACCTACCCTTATGGGAAGCTCACTCTGAAGCTTCTCAGTCAGAGGAAGTAGGTTCAGCAGGAAATTACATCACCTAGGTAGGGGGTGGGTGGAGTCTGTCCTAAGGGGTGTGACCTGGAAGAGATGAGGAGGGAGTGGCCGAAGGTGAGCTTCAGCACCTGGAGTGGCAACTGATTCTTTCTTAGTTGCACAGTCTGGAAGCCCTGCTGAAACCTGTTCATTTTGGGTGACCCTGTCTGCCTTTGAAACACAACAACACACAAGCCATGACAGGAAGACAAGCTGACAGAAAGTGGTGGGTGGAGAGCAGGCTTCCCAACTGTGAATATCCCCAAGAGACACTCCCATTGCATGGACTACAGAGACATACCTGACAGCACCTGATGCCATCTGCTCCAATTGACCATGCCTCTCCTGGCACCATGTGACTTTCTCATGAACTCCTCCAATCATGCAAGTCAGAGAAGAGGCCTAAGCCTTGTAGACTCAAGAGCCACAATGGAAAGACCCTTCACAAAACTTCATCCTCAGACACTGATTTCAGGCTCTGCTCCCTATGCTAGACCACCCAGACTCCAGCCTCCTTTTCCCTGGTGCATGCTCAGGTGAGCATATAAATTAGAGATTCCTGAAAATGCTGCAGTTGTCTTCTGCTCCTCCTCTACCCCTCCCCCTCTGTCTCAATCTCCTCATTGCTAAAGATGTATTCCCCCCAATCTGTGGGTTCTGTGTTACTCTTTTGATGCAATCTTGCTGTGTACATAAATGTCTTATTTCCAGGAAGTTCCAGTCATCTAACTGTCCTTCACCAACAGTGTTTCCTTTAATACATTTGTTGTGTTGATGTCTCTCCCTTCCATTTCTATATTATTGATTGTTTTTTATCAGGAATGGGTGTTGGATATTGCATTATATATTTTCTGCACCTATTAACATGATCAGAGGGTTCTAATTTTCTCCTGTTTATGTAGTCAGTTACATTAATATGTTTTCTAATGATGAAACATCCTAGCATCCCTGGTAATAATCCCACTCAGTCAAGGTGAAATATAAGCTCAAAGGCAGGGATAGGCGCTCTGTAACTCAATCCATCCCATTTCCACAAATCTGTACATAAACTGTTAGGGTGTGTGATGTAATCATTCTCAATTAATTAGAGTCATGAAATCATCAAATTTGTTACTGTGTTTTTAAAACACCAGTGTAATATATCCCGTTGTAGAGTGTATTTTTTAAATGCTTTTACCCCACATTCTCTGCAGTTGTACAACTGTGTATTAAAGTTTCTCATGCATGAAAATAAAAAAATAATGTTCTCATGCACATCTACAGTTGTTCAAGATTGTCCTTAACTCTTGATTCATCTTGAATTTATATATTTTAAAATCATGATTATATGTTTTCAACAACTGTTCTGAATGATTATTATGTTAATGCTTATTTAAAAAAATACTCTAACATTTTAGTACTTATTATACTCAGAGCCAGTGTACAATGGAAGTTGCAATTGTTTGGTGTCATTAAGTGAGTTCTGAATTATAGTTACCCTGTGTACCACAGGAAGAAACACTGACCTGTCCTATACCATCTTCATAATTGTTCATATATTTGAGCCCATGGTTTGAGCCTTTGTCACTCTAAAAAGTTATCTTCTTTTTGCTGCCCCTCTACTTTACCAAGCACCACTTTTAATACTATTGTATTTACCTTCAGTGTTCAAATACACAAACACACTAAGGTTTTATGTTTATGAATAAGAACATACATTTAAAAGAACAATAAAATCAGACCTGTCATATGAATTCTAGACTCATAGAACAATAGAGAGCAGAGTAAAAGCTCCTTAGGCTTTTGTTTTTTTCCCTTACATTTTATAGAACATACTGTTTCATCTTTACCATAGCAGGTAGTGTCCTTATAAACAACAGTCCAAAACTAGACCGGTGATGTAGTGGTTTATTTTCTCACTCTCAGACATGCATAAGCACCACATGGAAGTTAAAGTATACGCCAGGTGAGGGGTCGCGCGGTGACCTGTTTGGGGTGACCCTGGTGCACACAGCAGCCTGGCTGGGGTGCAAGCGTCCTTCTTCCCCCTCGCCCGCTCCGTCGGCGCCCCTCGTGTGGTGAGATGTGGGAGGATGACCCAGGGGCTGGTTCCATCCCCCAGTTTTGGGATTGGTTGGGGTTCCTGGGGAGAATTCCTGTTGGAGAAAGGAGGATCCCAGACTGGGGCTTTGGGCGTCGGTGTTTCTGATTCATTGCGGGAATTTTGCGTGTCTCCCCCCCTCCATTGTTTCCTTTCACACAGTGGTGCCTCCTCCCTGAGACTCCTAGAATGTCTTCAGCTCACAGGTGAGCCGTGGGTCTGTTGCTTCTCTCACCACAATGTGAATGCTACTCAGGAAGCCAGTGGCTGCAGCTGGAGCACAAAACGTTTTAGGGCTTCCTCCTGAGGTTTGCCTAGTCTTGTCCCCTGTGCGGGGTGTCTTCTCCAGGAGTAGTGAAGGGGAGAGGAAGGGGTGAATCTGGTCTGGAAACTCCCTGGCTCATTCTTGACAGCCGGTAGGGCAGGGAGCGCGCTCACCCTTGAGGGTGTTAAAGTGATATTCCAGGCATTCCCAGGTTGTTGGGGGTAAGTCCAGGACTGAGACCTCAAGGGAGGTGACCCAGGTTGGTGGCTATCAGTCAACAGTATGGCAGGTGGCAAGTAAAAGGAGAAAGAAACAGGCCAAACTGTACAAAGATGGGGGTTCCGTGAGCAGGAACTCAAGCAAAGAGAGGGCCAGTCTTTCTTTGTGAAAGCATATAAGAAGGGCAAGACCCCTCAAGTACGGAAGATCCCCCAGTCCCACATACACTCTTCAAAAATTTTGCATGTTGCTTCTTTAATTTTTACAAAACCCTGTTTGTTTGTATTTAACAGTAGAAAGAAGCTGGAGGAAAGCTTCTTAGTGGAGGACAGACAGCTGGAGAGAAGGTTTCTTTAAGAGAACAGGAGAAAATTGCCATCAATAATGAATTGCTTTTCATGCAGAGAAAGTAGCCAGTAAAAGACATTCAGGCAATTGAACTGGATCCATATTTCTGCATATTTGTTAGTGTGGGGGAGTGTGAGAGCTGCTCCTGCTTGTTGCCCAGAGGGAAATTTATGTTTTCTGTTGCCTCTGAAGAAGTTTCTAGTAGCTTGCCCTATGTTTAGATTTATGCTGACTCCATTTTAACTGTGTATTCCCACCTGGAGTCATTTTATCCTTATTCTAATGATTTCCCTGCGTATGTTGCTTGGTTTGGGGGTTCTTTTTGTTTTGGTTTTGAATCAGCGATTTAGGAAAAGTTCCAGCTTTAAGGAAGCCATGGCCCAGATCCGGGACCTGAAGGAGGCCGTAGAGTTGCTCAAGGAGATCATCCAAGTGGGGTGTGGCTCTGCCAGTGAGAGACTGAGGGGCTGGCCTGGTGTTCCACACCATTCCTTGAAAACGTGCTGGCATGACAAGAGGCAGTACTCCCCTGAAAACTCACTGCCAGGGATTCTGACCCAGAGACCCTTTGCACAGGGTTGGGGTTTCCCACACTGTAACTCTTCAATGGAGTAGAAAGCCTCATCTTTTTCCAGCCAGTGGTTTCTAGCTGATGGCTTTGTGGTTAGAAGCCTAGCATGCAACCCACCAGACACCAGGACACCTGCTCTATACTGTAGTCTTAATTCTCCACCTCCCAATCTAGCGGGTCGAGAAAAGCTCATCCCCACGCCACATGAGACTCCCTACAGCTCGCTGGCCAGGGGGATGTTCTGCTCCCTGCCTGAGTGTGGAATGTGATTCATGTGCATAGACCTGCTCTTGTTGATTCCATGATGTTACATTGTACTTTCTAGATCCAGCTCCTGTGTAGAGACCAAAGCCCTCCAGCATGTCTGTGTAGGCTGATAGGCCCTACTGTCAAAATTGAGGTCAGATTCTAGTCTATTCATTAGCTAATTTCCTTAGGAAAGTCTTTGAGCCTCACTGAGCCTCTAGTGGTTCATTTCTAAAGTGGGCCGGATGTTTGCACTTGAGGGTTAAGTGACTCAGTGCAGGGTGTGGCATGCACTTGGTGGCTGCTGCTGTGATCTGTGCCGCCAAGAGGCATGCACACACATCCTAATGAAGCTTGGCTGAGTGGAAATGAAGGGCATGGGACAATGACAGCTGAGGATGAAGGTCCAGGAACATTGCTGGGGCCTGTCCTCCCTTCCAAATGCCTCAGGGGCACAGGCATTTGAAAGGACGAGGAGAAGGAGCTGGCACAGGTCAGCCAGGACCTGATGCTAACCGGCCTCGCAGAACTCATCCTACTTCTTGATGAGGGCAGGGAACCTTTGGAGGGAGTTGAGCAGAGCAGTGACATGGCCATGGCAGCATGAGGTATATCACTGGGGCTTCAGTGTGGAGCCTGGTGCAGGTACTTGGAGAAAGGGGGCAGGTGTGGATACAGGGAGAGCAGTGGGGAGCTTGTTGGGATAGTTTAAGAAGGAGGTGTGGCCGTGGCATAGGGATTGTAGTGGGGGCTGACGGGAAATATCCGGAGCCATTTTGTGTTGGGGCAGATGATAGAGGGGGGTGGCTGGCAAGATTTGGTAGCATACAGGATCAAGAAATAAAGCTGACACTCAGCTTCGTGATGTAGCTAAAGCTTGGGGACCTCCTGGGTGAGGATCAGGAGGCAGGATGTGGGCATCTTATGCAGGCATTTGCATTCCTTACCTGAGTCATGACCCCAGGAATAACTTGCTACATTGACTGGCAGTTAATGAACTTGCTGGGTCTTTTCCCTCTGTGTCGCAGCAAGGGCCAACCTGACTTAAGCTCTCCCGAGATGGCCAAGCAGCCAGTCTACAACCTGGAGAAAATTGACAACAAAGTAGAACCCACTGTAGACATGCTTCTCAATTACTTGCAAGGTGGGGCTGGTTGCAAGGGGGTGTGGGGTTTCGGGGCTGGGGAGTGGGTGGGGATTCTGCTGGCTCCTGAACAACTACAGGTGTTGACAGCTGTGCCTTCAGTGAGTATGGGACCTGGGGGACACCACTCACCCCAGTGGACCATGTCATTCCAGTTTTCAAGAAGGCCCTGGACCTGGTCATGCAGGTGCAAAAGCGAACCAACAAAGAAACCAGAATAAGAAAAAGCCCCAGTGATGACTCCAAACAAATCTGAAAATAATGGATGTTTCCCACAAACTTTTTGAAGGCCCCTTGTATCTCTCTCACAACTTTTGCCTGTTCAGTTATTTACAGGTTTAAGCCTTATTGACAGCAATTATAAAACTCTGGTGAAAGGTAACATTCCATGATCCTTGTAGTTTTTCCATCACCTCTACCTTTCACCCCCCACTTTCTGCATACTGACCCTATTAACCACCAATAAACTTTGACATCTCACTAGGGGGAAGTTCTGTTCCAGTCTCTGCCTGAGTGTGGAGGGTGATTCATGTGCAGAGACCTGCTCTTGTTCATTCCGTGAAGGTTCACACTGTACTTTCTAGATGCTAGCTCCTGTGTAGCAACAAAAGCCCTCAACATATCTGTGCAGGCTGATAGGCCCTACAGTCAGAATTGAGATCTAATTCTAGTGCTTCTATTCATTAGCTGATTTCCTTGGGAAAGTCCTTGAGCCTCACTGAGCTCCTAGTGGTTCGTCTCTAAAGTGGGCCAGATCTTTGTGGGTTAAGCGACTCAGTGCAGGTCTGGCAGGCAGTCAGTGGCTGCTGATGTGATCCGTGCTGCAGAGGCATGCACACACATCCTAATGATGCTGGACTGAGTGGAAATGAGGCCATGGGACACTTACAGCTGAGGATGAAAGTCAAGGAAAATTGTTGGGGCCTGTCCTCCCTTTCAAATGCCTCAGGGACACCGGCATTTGAAAGGACAAGAAGAAGGAGCTAGCACAGGTTAGCCATTCCTGGTGCTAACCAGCCTCCCAGAACTCATCCAGCTTCCTGATGAAGGCAGGGAACCTTTGGAGGGAGTTGAGCAGAGCAGTGACATGGCCATGGCAGCATGAGGTATATCACTGGGGCTTCAGTGTGGAGCCTGGTGCAGGTACTTGGAGAAAGGGTGCAGGTGTGGATGCAGGGAGAGGTGTGGGGAGGTTGTTTGGATAGTTCAAGAATGTGGCTGTGGCATAGGGATTGTAGTGGGGGCTGATGGGAGATATCAGAGCCATTTGGGGTTGGGGCAGATGGGGGTGGAGGTGGCTGGCAGGACTTGGTAGCATATAAGGTGAAAAAATGATGAATTCTTTAATACTTTTTCTTCCTGAGCTGCCCTTTGAGATTATCTGTTCAGCTCTTTAACTTCATCATTTCTTCCATTTGCCTTAGCTACTCTAAGGAATGAGCAATTTCAATGTCTCTTCTGATATCCACTTTGATTTTTTTCTTGCTTTTCTGTCTTTAATGACCATTTGCTTCCTTCACATATGATGTTCTTAATATCACCGCCCCCCACATCCCAGCTCATCAGGCCATTAGTGTTCATTCCATTAAGTCTCTTCTTTAAATGTTACCTAAATTCAGATTGGATAGCCTCAAAATATTATTTTAGCTCTTGTAGACTCATTTTAATATTTTTAAGTTTCAAACAATTTACAGAAATTTTAGACTAAATCTATAATAGAGTTATATAGTTTATATTTAACACACTTGTGTCTTTAGAGTAGTGACTAACTTCTTGACTAATTTTTAATTAATTGAGTTTTAGTTTTTGACATAACATTTCTTTATATATTCTGAATACAAGATTATTAGGTATCTCATGAATAGCTACTGATGTAGGTTGCCTTTTAAAATTTCTTGATTGTGTCTTTCCAATTACAAGGGACTTTAATTTTGAGGAAGTTCCACTTATGTTGAACTTGGGCTGCTTATGTTTAAGATGTCATCATTGCTTAAAATGCAAGATATCTTAAGAAACCATTCCCTAATCCAGGGTCACAAACATTTATGTATATGATTTCTATTAAGGGTTTTATAGATTTGGCTCTTACATTTAGGTCTTAGATCTATTTTGAGTTAGTGTTTGCATATGGTGCAAGGTGGGAGTCAAAACCCATTCTTTTTTCCTGTATCTAGTTGTTTCGACAGCATTTGCTGAAATCACAGTGACTTCTCTGTGTACTCTTTTTGAGTCAATTAGCTATGGATGTATGAGGTTGAATTTTTAGACTCTCAATTATATTCCATCAATATGTCTACCTTTTTGTCACTACTACACAGTCTTAATTACGATAGTTTTTTAGTAAATTTTCATATCAGGCAATGTGCATTCTCCACCTATATTTTATTGTCTCTCAGGATTATTTTGGCTATACTAAAACTGTCACATGTCCATAAAAATTTTAGAATCAAAATTATAGAATCAGCTTGTCATTTTCTGGAAAAACAAACCTTGAGAGGAATTAGGTTGAATCTGTAGATGAGTTGTAGAATATTGCCTCTGGATAATAATCAGTCTACCAATCCACCAAAACATCAGCTTTGTACCTGGCTCATTTTTTGCTCAGGTCTCAGTTTAAATGTTTAGCCTTCTCACATCTTATTCAAAGTTCACTCCTCTGCTCCATTATAGTACATTATTTATAAACTTGACATTTATTACACTCTAAATAGTTTGTCTTGATCTGGAGAGTTTATGCTTCAAGTAAGTCTTTTATTATAAAGATTCTCTAGGACCAAACACAATGCCTACTAACAATAATTGTTCTTAATTTTTGTCGGCACCAGTCTGTGCTGAGAGTAGGTGAATGGAGTGTTGTGGAGCGGGAATACTGCAAGAAGTATACTTGAGGGAAGGGGGTTTTCGGCACCCCCATAGAAGCATGCACTTAGTGGATGATGGTTCCGGAGGGGTCCAGTCCCCCAGAGGATCTCTCTGGTGGGAGAGCAACTTTCTGGAGAGGTCTCAGATACACCAACAATTTTTTTTCTGGCAAGTCCCAGACTCCTAGAGCATCATTCTGGTTTGGTCCGGACCCCAAATAGCATCATTCTGGCGGGGTCATGGATCCCTCAGAGCGTCATTCCAGCAGGGTCCCAGAACCCCAAAACATCATTTCACCAATGCTTCCAGTGCTTCATCAATTTGTTGAAACTTTTTAAATTGAATTCAGTCAATGCTTGGCAACTGGTTTTGGCTAATTCCATCAGTGTGGCTTGAGTATCTTCCATTAGTACTGTTGGTTCTTGTTTATATCCTTCCTCTTGAAAGGGTGGAATGCCAACTAATTCTTCTTGGTAGAATAATGTGTATTCTTTCCATCTTCACTTCATGCTTCCTGGATCATTCAATATTTACCCCATAGAATATTTCAGTAGAGTACCTCAAAGCTCAGATTTGTTTTTCTTCAGTTATTTTAAGATATACTGAACATGTTCTTCTATTTTGGTTTTCTCACTCTAGGTCTTTGCACATTTCATTATAGTACTTCTCCGGCTGCTTTCTGAAAGTTTTTGTTCAGCTCCTTGACATCATTTCTTATTAAGTGCCCTAGCTACTCCATGATTAAAAGCAAGTTTCAGAGTCTCTTCTGACATCCAGTTTGAGCCTTTCTTTCCTGTCTCTTCAATGACCTTTCGCTTTCTTCATGTTCTCGGTGATATCCTTAGTGTTTAGTGAGTCAGATATGCTCCTGACATCTCAATATTCAGGTGAGATAGACTCAAGGTTGTATTTGGCTCCCGTGGGCCTGTTGTAATTTTCTTCAGCTTGAATCTGAACTTAGCTACAAGCAATTGATGGCATGTTCCACAGTTGACTACTGGACAGATTTTAGCGGCTGACATTTAGCTTCTCCATCTTCTCTTCCCACAAATGTAGTCAATTTGATTCCTGTCTGTGCCCACAAGTATTTGCTATGAACAAGTTGTTAGCCTTGTAAAATTCTATCATGTGATCTCCAGATTTATTTCTATCACCAGGACCATATTTTCCAATTACTATTCCTTCCTCTTTGTTTCCAACTTTTGAATTCCAATCGCCAATAGTTATCCATGCATTCAGATTGTGTGTTTGATCAATTTCACACTGAAGATGATGGTAAAATCCATCAGATTCTTCATCATCAGCTTTAGTAGTTGGTGCATCAATTTAAATAACCGTATTGACTGGATTTTCTTGTCTGCAGATAGATAGTATTTTATCACATTAGCATCGTACTTCAAGTCGATCTTGAAACGTTCTTTAGGAAGATGAATGTGATTCCACTTGCATGTGTCATTCCCAGCACAGCAAACTGTTTGACTGTCTGATTCAAAATGGCAGATATCAGTCCGTTTCAGCTCATTAACACCTAGTGTATTGATCTTTATGAGTTCCATGTAATATTTTATGACTTCTAGTTTTTCTATATTAGTACTTCAAAATTCTGAGTTTCAATGATTAAATAATTGTCACTGTTTCTTCTCATATTGAGACATCTTCTATCAGCAAATGAAGGTCTCAACTGACTTATTCCATTCACATCATTATGATCAACTCTGCTTTGAGCTGGTAGTTCTTCCCTGACCATATTTTGAGTGCCTTCTATCTTGAGAAAGAGCCCTGGTGGCATAATAGTCATGCATTGGTCCATGAACTACTAATTAGCATTTCAAAACCACCAATGTTCCTTGGGAGAAAGACAGGGCTTTCTACTCCCTTAAAGAGTTACAGTCTGGGAAACACAGAGGGAAATTTCTATCCTGTCCTATAGGGTCAGTACGAGTTGACATCGACTCACTGGCAGTGAGTTGAGTTCTGGACTGAGGTCTTATATTTGGTTGCTATTCATGAGGTTGCAGTGACTAATTCTCCGCAAGTGGACAAATCAGTTCTTCGTATGAACTGCTATCAGGAATCACCTAGCTCTCACCTCAGTAGTTTAATTGATTTGGATTGTGGTATGATCCACTGTTTTTTTTAAACCTTCATTATAAGTGATTATGCTGTGTAACGAGGCTTGAGAACCACTCCAATATGAGTCAGTTCTCCCAACCCCAATATTTACCAAAAGCAGAGAACAAATCACATGCACCCAAATATTCAAACAGGAGATGGCATTATACCTCCCTCAGAAGCCCACTATGGTGGCTAAATGGTCTCATTTCCAGACTTCCTCCCGACCCACCCACACACAAAAAAAGTGTTTCATAAGCCCCTTCTTTGGCAAAATTACTTTTGTTGGATCATTTCTCTATATTTGAATAGAGACCAAGATCATTCACCACCTTATTTGTTAGACATCCAGGAAACACAGAACTTCTGTTACAATCCCTGGCGATAGCTCTCACAGAGTCAAGAATGAAATATTGTACCTGTGTTCCCATGTTTTAAAGACTGTGTA
Source organism: Tenrec ecaudatus (assembly GCF_050624435.1). Lineage (NCBI taxonomy): Eukaryota > Metazoa > Chordata > Mammalia > Afrosoricida > Tenrecidae > Tenrec > Tenrec ecaudatus. Next base: position 160,311 of record NW_027457933.1, read on the forward strand.
TCAGGACACGATGACACACTTAGCACTGCAATTTCAGACTACAGTACATTATTCCATTAAAAATAAACAACTACAATTATATTGTTTCAGTCTGGGTACATTAGAGAAACAAATCCACAGAAACATGAATAAGAGAGTTTTATATAAAGGGTAAGTGCACATCAAGAAAACATCCCAACCCAGTGCTGCCGAAGCCAACAAGTCCAAAATTAGCCCATATGTCCGACACCAATCCATAAAGTCCTCCTCCATCTCACAAAACACACGCAATAAGGCTGACTGCAGAAGGAAACCCGAATCAGTGAGCATGTAAGCATCTCAGCACTGGCAGGGGTCTCCACATGGCTTCTCCAGCAACCAGGGCTGCATCAGGGTAGGTCCATGTGGCTTCTCCTCAGGGATGTCTTTCATGAATGAGCCTTGCCAGTTGAAGAAGGGAACTGGCTAAGGCAACTGCATCCTGATCCAACCATCAGAAAGCAAGAAACCCGAGAATTAGAATGGCAAGGCTCACAGAGCCATTTATCCCTCCACCTTTCAATTAATCCCACACGTGTCAGCCATGTTGGCACAATAAACTTTATCTCACATGCCAACTAGAAATTTTTCAGAAGTAATTTTTATGTGAGGTAAAACATTGTGCACACCAGCAAGTGATTCTTTTTTATAACCGAACTATCAATAAAATAAGTCAAAACCTATATGCTTTTCCCAAGACAGGATTTCACAAGAAGAGTGAAGCATATGTGGGAACTGGCCATGTGTTAGAAAAACTTGAAAGGGACAGAATCCTTTAATCATAACAGTAAGGATGCTTAGGTGAACTTTCCCAGACTTATACAGTCAATAAGTACCAAGGCTGAGATTTCTTCAGTGTGACTCCAGATGAACCAACATGGCCGCTGAGATCTGCAGGAGTAGGAGTTAAAACCACACCACCATCAACAAGTCAATTCTGACTATTGGGACCCTCTAAGACAGACTTAGAAATGCCCCCTGGTGTTTCCAGAGCCTGCAAGTCAGTGTTCCCCAAAGTGAGTAAAGGCGCTCCCCTGAGGGTGAGGTTGGGATCACTGGAATGATGCAGGGAGGTTTCAACAGCAGATACCTATACTTTATCCCAGGTTATGGACTACCCTACAGAAGTTTTCAATTGCCACAGAAGTGCTGAGTGATTATTACTTTCTGTAAGGGCTAGTTAGCCAAATAAATTTGGGAACCTATGAAATTCTTTTTGTCAAAAGATAGTCTCATTGATCTCCCACAGAGCAGCTGGTGGCATTGAACTGGTGACCTTGTGTTTATCAGCCCAATACATAATGCACTACACCATCCAGGTTCCTTAAGTAGCAGCTAGTTAGCCCAAAGGCAAACAACCAGTTGCCGTCCAGTGAATTCCAAATCTCAGAGACCCACGTGTGACAGAGGAAAGATATCCTTCCTGGGGTTTTCAATGGTCATTATATTTTTGAAGTACGATGCCAGAACTTTCTTGAGGGTGTTGTTGCTTGTGAACTTAAACTGTCAAACTCTTGATCAGTCACGGGCATTGACTGTTCCATCCAAGGACTCCAGTTAGGAGACAAATAAGAACAAAACTCAAACAAACTCACTGCCATGGACTCAAGGCTGACTCACAGCAACCCTTTAGGACAGGCTAGAACTTCCCCTGTGGGTTTCTGGGACTGTGACTATTCAATGGAATAGAAAGCCTCGTCTTTCTCCTGAGGAACAGCTGATGATTTTGAACTGCTGACCTGTAGTTATCAGCACAACACATAGCTACTCTGCCACCAAGGCTATTCAGGATGATTATGAGGTAGGTGAGAGCCTGGCAATTTTCAGGGAATTTAAGAGATCATTGTGATTGGAGCTTTGATTCTGAGATGGAGAGGGAAGGCTTTGACACAAAATGGTTTTCTCTTTCAAATGAATGCTCTAGTTATAACGTGGGGAATAGGTCATGGGAAGCCGGAGTATGTGTGGAGGACACCCTGATGGCACTACATGAAGCAGTTCTCAGCAGCTAACTGAAAGCAGTGCTGTGGAAGAAAGACCTGGCCATTCATTACTGCAGAGACAATATCCTGAGAAATCCTGTGGGGCAGCTTTGCCCTGCCACATGGCTCTACCGTGCGTTGGAATCTGACTGATGGCACCTACAAAAGACTATGCATCTATGCATGGAGGAGAGGTAATAGCTTGAACTTTTACTTTTTGTTTTAACTGTTTTATTGGCCTATAATTCACATATTATACACATACCCTCCTTTATTGTACTCATATTTTTAGCTCCCTATTTTCCCCAAACCTCCCTGTCATGGTGTGAATAACCAGTATTCCAAATGTATGATGAAGTTTTGAACACAAGGATGTGTCTCATTGTACCCCAGCACAGCTAAAGACATAGAGTCTCCATAATTCTACGTCTCCATTTATTTATGTTTTCTCTGTTTCTTCTACTTATGTCTGTCTGGTGCAGACCTACTACTGCAATGTTCTCAGACTCCTAGTGATCAGAGTTCTGTGGTAAAAGTATTTTTAATAGGTTATATGACCAAGGAAAAACCTGATCCCATTGAGTACACCTGTCCCTCTGGGATGTTATTACCCAAGCCTCACTGGCCTTCCTGAGGGCAGGCAAGCTAGGATGCAGGCAGGAAGGTGGTTTCCTGGCTTGTTTACCGTCAGCATGGAGGCAGCCACTGGAAAAGCAGAGCGAGGCTCACAGTGTGTGATGTGAGTGGCCAATAGGTCAGTCACAGAGAAAATCATTAAGAGGGGTATTTCCACACTCAAGGCCCCGAACATGTTACTCCTGTGTAACCCTGTAAATTCCACACGTTGCCTAATGAACCAATCCAAAGGATATGAGAAATGTTTAAATTTACATATACAGCATGCATTGCCCACAATTAAACTAGTTTATTTCCTGCGTTTTGTTTGTTTAGTGGTTTACATATATGTTTCTAACTACAGGGTTGACAGTCCACATCAACCAGTCATTTCTTTGGATAAAGATGAGGCTTCCTGCTCTTTTAAGGATTTACTGGTTGGGAGCCTATGGGAGTATATCTGAAACAAACACACAAACAAAAGCGCTCTACAATCTGCCTTATTTATTTAAATTAGGTTATGCAGTCAGGGTGATTTGGACAGCCTGTCCCCAACTAAAACAGTAACAAAACAGAGAACAACTATTTATTTAATAGTAGAACTCAGGATGACATTGTTCATCAAAATCTCTCTCCCTGAGCAACATGGCCTGGGTGTTTATAGACAGTGCTTAAGGATGATGATGCTCTAGCAAGCCAACTTGAAGTGGAGTTTTTGTTTTCAGGTTTTTCTCCTTGTTTGTAAGGGTCTATCCACATCCCAGCTAAAAAAGTTAGCAACTTCTGTCCTTCAAGTAGAAGCGGGCTTAAGTTTTTATTTCAAAGGAGGAGTAGCACTGGTGCGTCAACACATTGTGTACTCTAACAAATTTTCAAATTTGAAATGAGAAAAGGAAAGTACATGACGCCCCAGTGAGGTCCTGTGATGTGTTGCAGCATCAGGAGTACACGCTGTGAACAGCAAATTAAGAAACCTGTACTTTGTATTCTTGCATTAATTTATAATAAATAACAAACTGCTATTAAATTAAGTTTAACTTAGGGATTGAATTCTGAGGTCTACATTTGTGGAAGACTGAGGTTTATGCAAGTTGTTGTTAGTTGCTGTGATAGTTAAGGTTTATTGTGCTAACCTGGCCGATAAATACATGGGATTAATTAAAGAGCAGAGAGATAAATGGTGGCTTGGTGAGCCCCGCCTTTCTTATTCTCTGGTATCTTGTTCTATGATGGTCTGACCAGTGTGTGGCTGCCTTAGCTAGTTCTTTGCCTCAGCTAGCAAAGCTCACTTCCTGGGAGACATCCCTGAGAAGCCACGTGGACCTGCCAAGATGCAGACCTGGGTCTGGAGAACAGCGTGAAGACTCCTGCCAGAGCTGAGATGCTTAAACACTCACTGATTTGACTTTCCTCCTGCATTTGGCATTGCATGTGTTTTGTGAGTTTGAGGAGGACTTTGTAGATCTGTGTTGGATATATGGGCTAATGTCAGATTTATGGGCTTGGACTGGCCTGGGTTGGGATGGTTTCTTAAAGTACACTTTACTCTTACATAAAACTCTCTCTTATATACATAAGAGTTTCTGTGGATTTGTTTCTCTAATCTACCCAGACTGACACAGTGCTCTCCTGTCAGGTCTGAATCACTGATCTTATGCTCACAGATTGAAACACTGCCAAGTCCTGCATCATCCTGAACATTGTGGCTAAGTCTGAGCCTATTGTTGTAGCCAATGTGTCCATTCATCATCTTGAGCTTTTTCCTCTTTGAGTTGCTGTACAACTTTTCCATCCATGTTGTCGTTTTCCAGGGACTCTCTCTCCTGATAACATGTTCAAGGTACATGAGACAAAGTCTTGGGTGAGGCAACACAAAGGAAACCTGTGTAACGTGGCATTTTATGATTTCCTTCACATTCAAGTTGTTGAAAATCTAAGGCATGAGCTGAGAATAATAAAACTGTTTAAGACTCCATAATCGTTTCAGGGGAAACACCAGAATAATTGCCTCTTCCTTAATATACTTGAATCTGCTGGAGTTACATTTGGAGGTCAGATATGGGAAACTGTTTGAATTACAATAGTAAGGAAGTAAAAGAAATTTTACACTGTGGGAAGCTCAAGTGTTTTCATTGGAATCGGTTGTCTGAATGACACACACCTGGAGCTTTTTTTTTTCTTTCAGTTGTAGGTTTTGATTCTGTGTCTTCTCTTCTTTATGCTAGGTTTCCAGGGTATGGACTGCTCTTTCTAGACTTTTGACAAACTCTTAGTCTGCAGGGTTAAGGTCTGGTGCTGGCTGCAGTTTTGTATATGGGAGGGAGAGGGACACAGAATCAAGTGTTTATTCAGATGGTCTATGTGTCCTAACGTAGAAGTCAGACAGAACAGTCTGGTTACTGAAGTTGCCATCCGCCTGGGACTGAGTTTTGGCTGCAGGAGAAGAATGATAGGGATAAAAGTGATGCAAACAGAAGCAAGTATCTTTAATATGTTGATGCCTTCATACTCCAGCCTGGACACTGATCCTTTCTGTTGACTTTACATGCAATCTCCCCTGACTCCAAAACAGTTCTGAGGAGTAGGTTATTGTGACTGAGTAGGAGGGCTCACTGCCTAGTTATCACACTTCGTAAGTCTGCATGAGGGCTATTCCACCTCAAGCGGTGTCTTCGTGTGCCTCAATCAGTGTTTCCACCCAAATTCCTAGGCTTCTGAATTCCCGGTACCCTGTGTCATGCAGTACCTTTTACCCAATAACCCTGGTGTTTATACTTCATAAGCACCTTTTCATTTGTGGAGATCAAAAAAATTTGTTATTAAATAATGAGGTTTATGGAAATTGAAAAAATAAGCCATTAGAAACTTATTTGTCTAAAAAAATAAAGCCAGTTTGCAAGGAAATGTCTGCATAAGCTGAGTAGGCAGTAATTGAGCCGGCTTCAAGTTGGCAGCCAAGCACTTGCTTCATTGAATGTGAGTTACTATCCACAGTGTTGGAAGTAAATTAGGGTCATGAAACAGGTTCCTAAAAAGTCCCCAAATCACTATTACAATGATTGAAACCATACCTTAGCCTTCCAGATCATTCAAGCTTTTAAAAAACAGGTCAATTTCACATTCAGTTCCTCAACCCACAACTCAATTGGCTCATATCAGTTCAAAGACCCAGAAAACACAATCTCTGAGTTGTGCTGTATTATAGTTATGATGAGCTGCATTATGACCATCTGATTCTCTTTCTTTTTTTTAGAAAGTTTACCATAAGTAGCATGCACTCATGCTATACCACACACCTCTGATGCCACTGTAGCTGTAAGTTTATATCCAATATATTCAAGCCCCACAGACTGATGACGGTGAGATATGCAAAGCCAGGGGGTGGGAGTCCCCCATCCAGAGATTTTTCACTTTTTTTAATATTAACAAACACACACAATATTGGTTTCTCTTGTTAGTTTTTTACAATTTTTATAAAGATGCTCAGTTACTGTTTTGTTGGGGTTTTTATATTTTGTGTTTGTTTTTTTGTTTGTTTTTATTTATTACCTCTTTTGTTTAAGTAGGGAATTTATAATAAAATATGTACTTTATGGAATAAATTTTAAGAACCAAAATATATTTTAAATAAATTAACGGATCTTTGATCTTACAGCTAAATCACTGATTATATATTTGCAGAGCCGACTTAAAGGATGAAAGAAAATTCTATCAAGAGTTACTTTTGACTTCATAGCCTTCCTAATAAAGTCTTTTAACTACTTATAGAAAAAAATAGAAAAGAAAAGCTAGAATCATGAGGTATTTGACTTCGGTCAGGACTGCCTCATGACAGAATCGTCGGCATGAGGCTGGTCATAACACAGGACTGAGTACCTTTCATCCAAACAGTTACTGTGGTGTAGATTCCAAGTCATGGAACTACCAGGTGTGCAGAGCCAAACTGAACCGTGTGAGATAGGGGCTGCAAGGCTGTGTGTGGGTTCAAAAGCAGACCACCAGGTCTGTGTTCTGAGGTACCACCATATGGGTTCAGATGATCGTTTTAGTTATGATTTGGGCAATTAACTGTTTGTGCCACCCACAGATGGCATGGAGGAAAATAGCTTTTGACTGTTTAGTGTCTTTCCCAAACGGAAATGGGTGCTTACTTGTGTCCTGCCTTTTCTTATATTAGTTGTGTTAGTCTGAGTACATTACAGAAATAAATCCACAGAAACTGTAATGTATAAAAGAGAGCATTAGATAAAGGGTAAATGCACATGGAGAAAAAATCCCAAACCAGTGCAGCCCACATTAACTCATATGTTACACCACAATCCTCAATGTCCTCCATCTTAACAAACACATGCCGTGAAGGTGGCTGCAGGTGGACAGAACTGCCATCTGGGTGTCTGAGGTTGTTAACTCTTTACTAGAATTAAAAACGCCTTTTGTGCGCCTGGATCGGCTGGTGTGTGTAACCACTCAGACACGAGGGCTCCATCTCCTTTTGCAGGACTACTCATGATTTATTATCTAACCAATGCTGCTCAAAGGGAGGTTCACTCCGCTATGGGAATGAGTTAATCTGTGCACTTTAGATGTTGAAATCCACAGACACACGTGTATAAAAGAGAGTTGTAATTAAATATTAAATGCACATCAATGAAACTTCCCTAAAAGATCTTTTTAATCTCATATGCCCACCATTATCCCATAGGCGCCCCAGAATCCACACAGTCTTCAAACATTTACAAAAGAGATGGAATGAGGCTGACTGCTAGTAAAAGCCAAGTCAGAGAAAGCAAAATACTCTCATATTTGGTGGGCATCTGCATATACATGTGGAAACACCAAAGCTGTTTCAGGTAGATAATGTGGCTTCTGCTCAGATATGTCTGAGTGTACTTGAGGCTTGGAAGCAGCAGCATTTAACTGGCTAAGGCATAATCTCACTCTACTGAATTTCAAAATCAAGATCTGTGAGAACTTGCAAAGTTAAAGTGACCAAATGCATGAATCATTCCGCCCTTCAATTAACACCACCTGTGCATCTTGGACATTTGGCATGATAAGCTAACAATATCAGTGAGCATAACCTGTTGTGAAAAACAGCCCCAATGAACTGAAAATAGCCTTATCTGTTTTCTTTGGTAGTTGACTGTTCTTTTATTCTTTCGCTGACCTCAGGATTATCTCTTTTTCCTTGAAATTGAATAGCTTGAATATGAAGTGTTGTGATTTTTTTCATTAGGGATTTATCCTATTTGGGGTTCTCTCAGCTTCTTGAGCAGTTATTTTTCACCTCATGTGTGCTGTTGGGGAATTTTCTTCTATGCTTTCTTGTACTATTTTCTCTGTAGATATTTTGTTTCTTCTTCCAGGATCCTGATAAGATGTAGGTTGTTTCTCTTCATAGTGCCCCATATTATTCTCAGGCTTTCTTCTGATTCCTTTACTTTTTTTGTTGTTGATTGTTCCTTTAGTCGATTGTAGTCATAGTGTTTTCCTTCAAGCTCACTGGTTCAATTTTCCTCTTCTTCCACTCTATTCTTCAGGTTTTTTACTAATGCTGCCTAATTTGGTTATCTCATTGTTTGTTTTCTGTGATTCCTTTTGGTTTGAGGATTTTACTTTTTCCATTTCTTCCTTGTTCTCTTTACTGTTTCTTACATCTCTTGATATGACTTCAACACCCATTTTCTGAATTCAATTTCTGGTAGTTTTATTGCCTGTTTTTCAGAGTACTATATTGCATTTGGGTGATTTTTGGTTGTTTGTGTTTGTTTTTCTTCATATTATGGTTTGTTTACTGTGGTTGAGGGCTATTTCCCCAGTATCATGGAACAGCTCTTGGTGTTGTATGCACTGCTGGTCATGTAGACGCATTTGGCTCTGTTTAGTTATCTGAGAATAGTCTAAATGAAGCTAGAAAATATACAGTGTTGAAATGGAGAAAAGAAGAGTTGGGTAATTGGAGAAGGTGGAGAGAGAAGAGCAAGAGTGACATAATAGATAAGTGGTTGTCTGGAGAGGTGAACACATTTGTAAAATAATGTGGAAATGCACTTTAAGGGTAATAATCAGAATTAATAAATTTCACTGAAATATATTTCATAAGGACAATGAAAGAGAGCAGAATGATATATTGGAGGATTGCAGGCAGATGAGGGGCAAATGAGAAATAAAAAGAGCAGAGAATGTCCATGGTGTGGATGCTAATTTTTGTTATTAATGACAATGTGAATATGTGCATGTTAGTGCATCAGAGAGGGTTGTTGGGAAAGCCCTTGTTTGGGTGGATATGATGGAACCTAAAGGACTGCCTGTTTTGCCTAGGAGGAATGGCTATTTTCAGTTCATTGGGGCTGCAACAGAAGAAAATACTGGAAAAGGAAGTAGGAGAGAATTTAAAAAATAGAGTATTGTAATGGAAAAAATACAAAAATGAATCTCTCTCTCTCTCTCTCTCTCTCTCTCTCTCTCTCTCTATATATATATATATATATATATATATATATATATATATATATATATATATATATACTCTTTGATAGTGTTATTTTGGTAATACATGTGTTATGTGAGGGAGGTGGAAAAGTGGTGGAGGAGGATACTGGAGCAAAAAACACAAAGGGAGGAAGGAAAAGAAAAAATCAGAATTGAAAAGTTGAACTTGGGTACTGATTTTGTCTGCACCGTGCAGTCTACATGGAGCTGTCTTCCATAGACTAGTGAGGTGATAGTTTTGGCTGGCTGGCTTGCTTCAGAGAATGGGAAGTGTGGGCAAAGGGCAGAAATGATTATGCTGACCAGGAGCAGGACTCACAGAAATGGCGCCTGTCTGCTCTCTGGTAAAGGGGAGTCTATAATCAGGCATTGCTGCTTTGTCATTATGAACTTGCGTCTGCTTATCTTTATGTTGAGATTCTTCCAGTAAGATATCCTTCATAGTGGACTTTCTCTGGTAGTTGCTGTACTTGTTATCTGAGAGCCATCTGACCTCTCTTCCCTTTTGATTTCCCATGGATATTAATGGTGGATTCAAGTAAAATGAAAGCCTTGAAAACTTTGATCTTTTCTCTATCATGGTGTCTATTCGTCCAGTTGTAAGATTTTTCCTTTTCTTTACACTGAATTGTAATCCACAGATCAGGCTTTGGTCTTCATCAGTAAATGATTCATGTACTCTTTACTTTTTGGAAGCAATATTGTGTTATCTGCATATTGTGGGTTTTTATCTAATCCCGATGCTACAACTTCTCCAATTATTGGCTCAGCATACAGATTAAGTATGATGAAAGTATACAACCCTGATTGCACACCATTCCTGATTTTAAGCCATGAAGTAATCCCCTTGGTTTGTTAGAAAGATCATCTCTTAGTTTATTCATGGATTCAATAGAAGCACAATTAAGTGCCCTGGATTACACATTTTTAGCAGTGTTATATGAGATTGGTTATGATTCGAACACTCAAATGACTTTGCACAGTCACTGAAATAAGTAACCAACAGCCTTCTGTTACTCTTTGCTTTCAGTCAAGAATCACCTGATATCTATAATATTTCTCATTTCATGTCCTCTAATGAATGCAGCATGCATTTCTCCCAGTTTCTTAATAATTTACTGTTATAACTACTTTTGAATTAACATCTAGTATTTTACTTGTATGTATTATTAATTATATTGTTCAATAATTTCCACAATTCTTTGAAATGAGCACAAACATAGATGCTTTCAAGTCAGTTAGCCTTGTCAGTGGATCTTCCAAATTTCTTGATCCAGTCTAGTGAGTAATCCCAGCACTGCATCATTTTTTTTGGGTAGGGTGGTGATGGTGGTGAGAGATTTCAATAAGCATGCTATCAATTCCTGAAGCCTTGTTTTTGCTAATGTCTTTAGTACACATTGAAATTCTTAATCTTACACTAGCTCTCGAAATGTACAAATGTCCAAAAAATTCAGTACAGAAACTATGTGTATTCCTTCCATCATTTTTTTGATAATTCCAGTATCATTTGATATTTTGCTCATAGACTCTTTCAATATTTCAACTCAAGGCTTGAATTTTCTGCATTTATTTCAGTTTGAGATATACTCAGTGTATTCTTTCTTTTTCGCTTACTAATTCAACGTTTGTGCACATTTCATTTGAATATTTTACTTTTTTTTCCTCTAGCTGCCTTTGAATTATTCTGATCATTTCTTTTACTTCATTTTTTCCCACTTTTCTTTATCTACTCTATTTTCAAGAGTCCTGTTTGGAGTCCCTTTTGACATCTCTAGATATCACCATCATTACCATGGTCTTCTTTTTTTAATTCCTTTATTTTTAATGACTTTCTTTTCATCATATATGATATTCCTGAGGTTATTCCACAGTTTTTCTAGGTATTTAATAAACAATATTAAGTGTATCTAATCTCCCCTAGAGATGGCGTCTAGATTTTTGGAATATACTTGTGGTCATATTTCATTTCTAGTGGACTTGTTTTACTTTTCTTTATCTTTAACCTGAACTTGTGTATGTGCAATTAATTGAGGGTCTGTTTTAAAGTAGGTTCCTGTTCTTCTTTTGTATGATGATATTGATCTTTCCCATTGTCTCTTCCCACAGATATAGTCCATTTGGTTTTGGTGTAGTCCATCTGGTGAGGTCCAGTTGTATAGCCACTGTTTATGTATAGCCATTGTTTATGTTGTTGAAAGGATATTTGCAATGAAGAAGTTGTCAGTCTCACAAAATTCTACCACGTGTTCCCCAGCTCCTTTTATATCCACATTGCCTACTACTTATGTTTCCTTGTTGTTTCCAACTTTCATTTTCAAATCGCCAGTAAATATCAATTGATCTTGATTTCATGTTTGAACAAGTTCAATCTGCAGATGTTGGTGGATTTCTTCAACACTGGCTTTAGTGGCTTCTGCATAAGTTTTTATCATGGTTGCATTAACTTGTCATCCTTATATGGGTATTGATGTTATCCTACCACAACAGCATAGTACTTTAAGATAAGTCTTGAAATGTTTTTTTGATGATGATGATGATGATGATGATGATGAATACAATGTCATTTCTCTTGAAATTTTCCTTTAGACATAGTAAACCATATGATTGTCTAATTCAAAATAACTACTGTCAGTCAACTTTAGTCTACTAATGGCGAGAATATTGATCTTTATGTGTTCATTTGTTTTTACAACTTCCAATTTTGCTATATTTGTACTTGTAACGTTCCGTGTTCTGATTATAAATGGATGTTTGCAGTTGTTTCCTCTCATTTTGAATAATGCCCCATCAGAAAATAAGGGTCTCGAAAGTGTTGCTCTATACATATCATTAAGTCAATTCTGCAATTCTTCCTATCTTATTTTGTGGACATTCCAACTTGAAAGGTTCATCCCTGACACTATGTCAAATAATGTTCCTCATCTTTACAAAGTTTTCAGGGTTAATTTTTGAGAATTGAACTGGCTCAGAATGTTATGTTGAAATCCATTCATCACAATTGATCCTGCTACCATCATAACCACATTTAAGCCGCCACAGTGTAGCAAATGGCAAACATGTGTGTATTTTGTCCATAGAATCCTTCGAAATAGGCAGTTCCCAGGTTATAAATATCAGACTTCATTAACAAATCTTTGTTGTTGATGTTTTTATTAGGTGCCACTGAGTCAGGTCCAACCCAGAGCAACCCTATTACCAGCAGACTAAACACTGCTTGGTCCTGCAGCATCCTCACAATTTTTCCTATGGTTGACAAGCCCATTATTGCAACTGCTATGTTAATCCATATCATTGAGGGCTTTCTTATTTTTAACTGCCCCTCCATTTTACCAAACATGATGTCCTTCTCCAAGAACTGGTCTCTCCTGACAACATGTCCAAAATATGTAAAATACTTTCCTCTAAGTGTGTTCCATCCTTGTCTCCAACGAGCACTCTGACCATATTCATTCGAAGGCAGATTTGTTTGTCCTTGTAGTCCATGATATGTCAATATTCTTCACTAGCATCACAATTCATATGTTCCTGTTCATTCGTCTTCCTTAGTTAATGTCCCAGTTTCATGTGCACATGAGGGTATTGAAAATACTATGCCTTAGGTCAGGCATGTCTTAGTCCTTAGAGTAACATCCTAATTTTCAGTATTCTAAAGAGGACTTCTGCAGCATATTTACCCAATATACCCAACCCATTGTATCACTTGATCTCTTGTCTGCTGCTTCCGTAAGCATTGATTGTGCATCTATGCAAGATTAAATCCTTCAAAGTTTCCATTGTTTCTCCATTTATCATTTTTCCCTGTTGGTCCCTTTGTGTGGATCTTGGTCTTCTTTACATTGAGTTGTAATCCACACTGAAGGCTGTAATCCTTTATCTTCATCAACAAGTACCTTAAGTCCTCCTTACTTCCAGCAAGCAAGGTTATATCATCTGCATATCATGGTTTGTTAACCCTTCCTCCAATTCTGGTGCCACATTCTTCTTCATATAATCCAGCTTCTCTGATGATTTGTTCAGTAAACAGATTGAATAAATATGGCAAGAGGATGCAACCTTGATGCAGACCTTTTCAGATCTCAATGCATGCAGTATTCCCTTGTTCTGTTTGCACAACTGCCTCTTGATGTATGTACAAGTTCTGCATGAATACAATGAGGTATTCTGGAAATCCCATTCTTCTCAATACTATCCATAGGTTATTTAGATCCACATAGTCTAATGCTTTGACATAGTCAATAAAGCACAAGTAAACATCTTTCTGATATTCTCTACTTTCAGCTGAGATCCATCTGACATCAGCAATGGCATCCTTTGTTCCATGTCTTGTTCTGAATCTGGCCTGAAAATCTGGCAGCTCCCTGTAAATGGATTGCTGCAACCATTTTTTGATTATCTTCAGCAAAATTTTACTAGTATTTCATATCAATGATATTATTCACTATTTTGAGCATTCTGTTGGGTCACCATTCTTTGGAATGTGTACAGATATGAATCTCTTCCAGTCAGTCATTCAAGTATCTGTCTTCAAACTTCCCTGGCATAGACGAGTAAATGCTTCCAGTACTTCATGTGCTATTTGAAACATTTCGATTGGTATTCCATCAATTGCTGGAATGTTGTTATTTACAAATGCTTTCAATGTAGCTTGAACTTCTTCTTATAATAACATTGGTTCTTGCTCATATGCTACCTCCTAAACTGATGGAATGTTAAGTTTGTTTCTAATATAGTGACTCTATGTGTTATGTCATCTTCATTTGATGCTTCCTACTTATCATTCAATATTATGCCCATAGAATCTTTCAGTATTGCTACTCACGGTTTGAGTTCTTTCAGTTTAAGTATGTTGGGTATGTTCTTACTTTTCGGTTTTCTAACTCTTTGTCTTTGGATAGTTCATGATAATATTTAACTCTCTCTTC